>NC_022017.1:43098899-43111120 GCF_000317375.1 Microtus ochrogaster | reverse complement strand
ATTACAGATGGTTGTGAGCCACCATGTGGTTGCTGGGAATTGAACTCAGGACCTTTGGAAGAGCAGGCAACGCTCTTAACTGCGGAGCCATCTCTTCAGCCCCCTCCCCCCCGACACACATACTTTTAGGGTCTTTCTCTATCCTATCTCATCTCTCTCTCTTTATTTCTTTTCTTACCTCTATCCAGATGTATCCCTTCTGTCTATCTTGATGTCTTCCTTCTAACTGGCTTTATTTTTTTCCCTTACAGCTTACCTACCCCAGCAAAACTTTCAGGAAGCATAAAAATTACAATGTGGTTACATTCTATTTTATAAGTGAATGATTACAGTAAATAACAAGTAAAAAAAAACATGTTTTCTATATCCCTTGCATGGTTAAACGTTTTACATATTACATGTGAAAAACAAGTTGTTCTAAAGACCCACATATGTTCATATCCAAGCAACTTGTTATAGATTAACAGAGTGTAAGCAAGCAAGGTATTTTTCTCACTCAGTTCTTTTGCTGATAGACTGCATTTTGTGGTTACAAAGGACCAATTATTTTATTGTTTATCTCAAAAGGTATTCTTAGGTGAAATCTTAGAAGCATCACAAGTCTAAAATTTATATATGAAAAAGAACCAGTCACCTCTACTTTAAATCCTCAGGGTGCATACCCATTCATCAACAGGAAGCTAAGGGCAGATATGGGTACAAGGAATTAATCATCACCTTTGATCACCCACCCATCCTAGAAAGAAAGGCACATCAGCTGATAGTAACAGGGCTACTTGGTTTTTCTTTCCATGACCTTAACGAGTCCCGCACTCAACTGTGCCTTCCTAAACTTTAGATTGTTTCCCTGTTTTTTTTTTTTAACCTCAAGCCCATTAGCAAAAACATCTTAACCTAACCTTAAGTCATATTTAAAGCTTTGTTTCAGCTACGAAGTACACCGAAACCTGTGAGCACATCTTTCAACATCAAGATTAAAATTAGTTGATCTAAGTTAAGTTCTGGGAAACAATTGTTTTTATTAGCCGCTCGGCTAAGCGACAGTCTATGCAGCTCCTCAGCTAGAGAAACTAGCTGTGTGACTTTTATTGTTCTTATTTTCTTTTCTCTGCAGCCCCTGTTTTACTGGGGGAGGGGGCAACACTTTAAACAGTACAGCTTAAGAGGAAATCATCTTTATAATAATCCCCAAGTCAAAACGCCAAGTAGAATGGGATATTTCCAAGAGATAATCACGTTCCATTAAGGGCAGCCGGGATCTCCCCATACCCATTCACACCATGCCAGATATCGGAGAGAAATAGCAGCTGCAAACATGCAAAGACACCAAAGTAGCAAGAGACATTCTGGGGGCTGAGGCTCCTGGAGCCTTGCCTATCTGAGATTCTCCTACAGTGCCTTGCATGCTGATGGGCTGATCCCCTGAAGTCAGTTGCCATCTGCTCACTCTGACTGAGGCACAACAGCAGCCTAGGAAGCCAGTGTGTTTGTTGCAAACTGCTGAGTGAGGATGTAGGTGAGCTAATCTTAGTAGGGTTCTATGTAGTGAGCAGACATAAGGACTGGACTCTGTAGACTCTAGGAGGAGGAAGCTGTGTTTAGTACTTTGTTCATACACCGTTGGCATCTATACTCAGATCAGAGGAGGCCTTGCCATTCCCATGAGCCTAAGGCACTGGAATCCTTTCCAGGGTGGTGGTCGTGGCAACAATACACACTCACTCAGGACTTCATGTACACCCTACACAGAAGCAATCCAGAACCAACTCTATCCAACTAGAGACAGCTTAAAGTTGAGCTTTGGTCTTTGCAGGGCCAATACAGCTTGCCCTCCCTCCTAGGGAATTCTCTGTACTGGAAAGCATGTCAGAGCAGAACATGCCTTTCTGCACCTCCTCACAGCGCTGTGACTTAGAGAGCATTGTCCTCGCTTCACCAGAGATGGGACTGAGAGTCGGAGATCCAAAGTCACTTTCCCCAGCTCCTACAGCTAGGGGGCTCAAGCCTGGTCCTTCATCGCTGTGCCAAGCAGGAGAAGCAGTTGAAGGCTAGATGATGAGCAGAGGATGACAGAGGAAGGCTTCTGAACATCTGTGATTATCCAGATGTGCAGGGCCCGGATTAGGGTCATGCAAGGTCCTGAAAGGAAACAGTTCTTCCATTTTCATGCCAGAGACCCACTGGCCTCTCCTTTGCCCTAGTTGTACAGCCAGATCTTCTTGAGTCTCTCATGTTTCATCTTCCCTGGGATATTAGAGCAATTTGTCCTTCACAACAAATTATTCCAACTGTTCCAGAGTTGAGTTATTTCACCTTCATTTTCATTTGGACTCATTTTCCCAGGGCCCCATGTGCTGAGCAAGTGCACACCATGTCTACAGGCCACGCTGACCCATTTACTTATGAAGAAACTTCACCTTGACTGTCAGCCTTTCCATCTCCACCGTACTATGGGTTCTCTTATGAGCTGGGGGTCAATACTTAAGATCATAAATGCATGCCTTTTTGGAGGATTGACAAGGCTGACATCTCGGCTCTCCTGGGATGAGGAAACACATTTTGCTTTTTAAAAAGAATTTTTAAAATATTTCCTTTTTTTTTTTGGTTTTTTGAGACAGGGTTTCTCTGTGGTTTTGGAGCCTGTCCTGGAACTAACTCTTGTAGACCAGGCTGGTCTCGAAAAAAGAAGATTTTATTTTTAGTTTATGTGTATGAGTGTTTGTCTGCATCCACATACGTGCACCTACTGCTTGCATGGTGCTTAAGGAGGCCAGAAGAGGGCATTCGGTCCCCTGAAACTGGGGTTATACAGAGTTGTAAGTTCCCTTGTGGGTGGCAGGAACCCAAGTGGCAAGAGAAGCAAGTGCCTTTAACTGCTGAACCATCTCTGCAGCTCCCACACCCGAGGCGTTTACAAAAGCATATCCCATAATGTTCTTAGAGCCTGGGGAGAGTTAGAGTGGGGTGGGGAAAAGATGACTAATGCTCTCAGTTGGGTGGGAGGGGTAATTCCTAATACCCTGCAGCAGCAGGACAAACACGATCAGCAGAAATTGAGGGTTTGGAATATCCAACCCCTACACACAAAGAAACGTGACAGGTACGCCAAGTGCCCCCATCTGATCATTCCACGTTATTTTAAAAAGCTATTATACTTTATACATTATAAGTATGCATAGTTATTATATATCAAATTAAAATAGAACACAGAGCATGCCCACAGGCAGCTCCCCACCCACCACAGTCTCAGCTGTTTTTGTCCTATTCCTTATGTTCGGTGTAGGGCTACCGTTACGTAAGGATGCTTTCATACGCATACACAGTGTGCCCTCCCTTTCTCCCTGCTCCCCTCCCCATGATCCTCTTTGTTCACCTAGACAGTCTCCCTTCGACTTTCAAGCCTTACGTACACACAGGATTTTACATAACTATATAAACTCAAAGAAATACAAAGGAGAGAAAGAAAGCACACAGTGTCTGTCTTTGTGCCTCTTTGTCTTGTGTGGCTCTGTGAAGTCTGAGGAGCAGCTGGCCTTCTGGGTGAGGCCATGCTGGCAGCCAGCACCACTCACCTTGGCCCACCAGGCAGCTGGGTACTTGTCCTCCTGGTGCCAGCTTCCTTTTCTGGCTCAATCTGCAGCTTCATTATCTCCAGCCTATTTGGTATTTGTAGCGTCTGCTCGTCTTTTTTTCCAGGCTTTCGTGTAATTAGCTTAACCACATCTGCCGTGGCCAACTAGAACGTGACTGCCACAGTGAAATAGGGGAACGCTTGCACGTTGCCGGTTTTGATGAGCAATCGGGCACTTTCTGGCAGATGGAGCTAACGGCTCCATCATCTAGTAAACACTTGTCAAGAAGCCACTGCATGTGTGGTCCTGCTTGAGGGTTTGGAGAATGAGAGGAAGTAAAGACAGACGTCCTCTTGGCCATGCTCTGTAGACTTTGCGAGCAGACAAGAGTTGCACGGAGGCGAATCACAGACTCCAAAGCAGAGCATGTGATTCTGGAGACCTGAAGGGTTGGCCAGCCCAGTGCATGAGGCTCAGCGAAGGAAAGTGACTCATACAGGGTCACTCCAGAAAGCCTGCTTTCTGCATTTGGTCACCCGATTCCCACACTCACTGTGCCTATGGAGAAGACACAATGTAGTCAATGGTCGCAGGGCAGGAAAATGGCCACAACAACTGGGACCCAGTCTAGAAAGCCTTCTTCACAGATATGGGCAGCGAGGTTGGTCCTGAAGAGATGGCAACGTGGGCTACCTGTGGGAAATTCCCTGTCTTTAGGAGAATTCTGTAGGTTCTTTGTGGGATAGTTCTACAAAGATCGGTGATTGTCCTGTCGTTTCATTGTGCCCAAGGGCACAAAAGTAACCCATTTTCTCCTGAGTTCCACATTCAGGAGATTTTACTTTCTCCTTCACGGAAGACTTAGTAGTAAGTCTCTGTTCCATTAAATTTGATCCCATCCCATAGCTGTGCACTGTGGGCTGCCATGATCTCTTGAGTCTCTGAAGGCAGAGGGTAGTTAAGTGTCAGAAGCCCAAGATGTGATCACAGTCCCCTTCCCATCCACTGTTGCAATTCTGTGTGTCATTTTATAGAGCTGTGAACATCTATACACTTGTGGGGGGGGGTTGCCTCTCCATTGTCTACCGTGATCTTATTGGAAGTTATGTCTTGCCAACATCATGGCACACCCCGAGTGCTCACTTAATGTTTGCCAATTAGTGCTCTTATCATCAATGGTTGATTGAAGGTTAGGTGTGCTGCCGGGTCCTGATGAGACAAAGATGTCTTGCTGGGGAGGTGCTGCATAGCCTGGTTACCCTTCCTCACATCTCCAGCCTCTCACTAATGGCTGTTTTGTATGGCAGGTCCCTTCTTCTGGACTACAGGGTCTCCCTCCCATTGGCCCACCAGACATCACACAGATCTATCCTGTTCCCGCCAACATCCGTCCAGTGCTGAGTAAATACCGGGTCGAGGTATGGCTCAGGAAGTGGAGAGGCTTGACCTCTAGGACACGGAGGAGGGGTGTCCCACCTGCATAGTTGGGGAGGTGTGGCAGGATGGGCAGATGACCCAGGGAAGACCTCACTAGCCAAACTAGACAAGACGGGGTCTACCATGAGCTGCAGCTGGAAGACCACACTGTCCCTCCCAGGAGTCACACCCTGGATTCTCCACTGGTCATACACCAGGCTCCTCTCTGGCTTTGCCCACCCCTCTCCTCAGGTCCTCTTCTGGGGTGTCCGAGAAATGAAGAAGGTACAGCTTCTCTCGGTGGACCGGCCACAGGTTCTCATTGAATGTGGGGGACGAGGCGTGAAGTCTTGCGTGATCCAGAGTTACAAGAACAACCCCAATTTCAGCGTGCAGGCAGAGGCCTTTGACGTGGTACGGGCTTTTCCTTCCTCAGCAGCTCAGCCCCCTTTCCACAGCTGGGCTCCTCTGCTTCACCAACTTAGCCTGGGGAGATGCTTCAAGATTTCAGGTGTATGCTATTTGTGTGAGCAGCCTAATTGTGGAAAGCCAGGCTTCCGGAATTAGAAACAGTGGACACCTGTTGTGCAAATGTTCGGGTCTAGAGCGTGCAATAAATCAAAGGAAGTTAGAAAACTTTTGCCCCGGCAGGGGATCTTTGGAGCACAACCCCCAACTCCTCTACACCAGCCTTACCTGCGGCATGTCCTCAGCTCGGCACCATGACATAGGCCTACCATCCTAGTTACTCAGGGAAACTGAGGCAGGAGGAACACAAGTTCAAGGCCCAGACAGGCTACAAGGAGAGTTCCATACTGGCCTGGGCAACTTAGTGAGGCCTTGTCTTACAAATGGAAAGTAAAGAGAGGGTCGGAGATGTCGTTCAATGGCAGGGCGCTGGCCTAGCCTCTGTGTTGTTTTGGGTTCAATACCCTATAACCATCCACTCCCACTCATGAACGCCCCAAATGAGAAAGAAATACCCAGCATTAGGTCTAGCCCAGTCTACCAAATAAAGAGGTGTTTAGAGCAGGGCACAGACCCTCCAGTTGCTTCTGAGAACTGCTGGCTACAAAATGCTCTATAGAAATTTACTTCGATGGCCACATTTAACTAAGGTCCCCCGTGTTCAGAATGTCAGTGACTGTCGTGTGTAAGTTATGTCTCTTGATACACACCTGTGCTCTTATTTATTTCAATATTTCAGCACACATGAGGTGGTTTTTTTTTTTCTCTGGTTTGGAACTAATTATGAAAAGTTTTCTTTGTCTAGCCGACTCAGTTCCACAGACATGTGTTCCAAGTGATCAAAGGGGCCACTAAAGTGTGTGTGGTATCTGAACCCCTCCATGATGCATGTCATGGATCCTCTCGGGGCACTAGGGGGAGGACAAGTGTGTAGAGCATTGTCCACTTAGCCTCATGCCTCGTGGCTTGATCTTCATTTGTTTCACATATTGGGATTGGTTAAACAGTAATAGCGAATAGGAGGATTGGCAACACAGCCGTGGAAATACAGGAGCGGGAGACAGATGCTTCACAACTGACATCTTTTAGGGATTGCTACCTGGAATGAATTGTTATTAGAACATATCCATCCTAGTTTTAGCGCTTATTCCCAACTTGGGAAGACAGTCCCCCAGAGTGTGGGCAAACTGCCGAGCTGGTCTGAGGACTAGAATGTCAAGGCAAGGAGAAGACAGGCAGACATCCAGCTGTGCCCACCTCTAGAGGAGCCCGCAGGGCCCGAGCAGGCAGAGCCACCCAGGTAGCGGCATCTTCCCTCCACCTCTTCTGCAGGAGCTGCCTGAGAATGAGCTCCTGCACCCACCGCTGAGCATCTGTGTGGTGGACTGGAGAGCCTTCGGGAGAAGCACTCTGGTGGGCACCTACACCATCAACTGCTTGAAGCAGTTTCTGTGTAAATCCAGAGAGCCCCTTGCCCTGACCTCACAGACGGATGGAGCCTGGGCCAGGCCAGGTAGGAAGAGCATCATCCTAGATGCTAGAGTGAAAATGACTGTAGAGATCAGGTATCTGTGGGCATGGACAGTGGTATCTGCCTGAAAGAACACTCGAGTGACTGGCTGGACCTTTCTGGTGAATTTACACCTTTATTCTCTCGTGTTGGAATCAAATCTTCCACTGAGACACACTTGAATATTCCTTAGGCTCCTCTCCCCAGGCCCCATTCTCTGCCATTTTCTTGGCTTTACGCTTGGCATTATTTTAATTTGTTCCGCTTTTGGTTCTCAGGTGTTCAGAGTTAATTACACCTCCCAGTTCCATGCTGCAGCATCGTCATTGAGCTATTCAAGTCTTCTTTGTCATGTCCGCTCTCCTCCAATGCCTGCCTGCCAGACCTCTCTCCAGGGCAGAGCTCTCATCAACACTGCTGTTAAATTTAAGGATTTCGCGAGTGTGTGTGTGTGTGTGTGTGTGTGTGGTGTAAGCATACACATGCAAGTGTAAGACCCATGGAGGTCAGAAAAAGACCCCAGATGCCCTGGAGCTAGAGTCACAGGTGGCCGTGAGCCACTTGATGTGGGTGCTAGGAACCTAACTCAGGCCCTCTGCAAAAGCAGTACGCACTTTGAACTGCTGAGCTATCTTTTTCAGACCCTCTTGTAAATTTGTGCACATTTGATCTACACACATGATATGGTGTTGTAACAGTTTTTGGTTCTTTTCACTCAATGCTACATTCTAATATCTCTCCACATTGCCAGGGGCTCACTCGTTAGCTGTTTATGACAACCCATTGCATCTGCTGTATTTCCCTTTTCCCTTTCCTGTTGAGTTGCACTGGACTCCTAGGTTCTTCACAAGTCTCTGCTTTCACCAGCCATCCTGTAATGAAGGTATCTGTGTGTGTTTCCCAAGGGAAGATGCTGTGTGGGAATTTCTCCCGCCTTTTTATCCAGGAATGAGACTAGGGGTCTCAGGGAACGTGCACATGAAATTGCACTGAATACAGACAGAGGGCGCTCTGGAGCACTGTGCTGATTTACACCACCCTATGTCTTTCCTATTACTCCGTTGGAGCCCCACTTTGCAGCTTCTTACACCATGCTCTCTCCCCACCTCCTCCTCCTCACCTCCTACTATCCAATTTTGGAGGATTGGGTTTTGCGTTGGTTATTGGGGGTTTGCTATCCTATGGGTGTCCCCTTCAGTGTGGGTATCTGTGTCTAGCACACCATAGATACCTATGGGAGTTTGTTGGATTAACTCTGCTGGTGAAAGTCATACCCAGAGGAAAAAGAACCTCTGAAGGCCTTGACAACCGCAGAAAACACCCATCAGTGCTGAGTTGTGCAACATGAAATGCAGAGGACATTTGGCAAGTGTGGAAAAGTGTTACAACCTGTAATGACGTCAGCCGCCCAGTCAGGATCTCATGGAACCCCAGGGTTTGACCCTGCTTTCCACTAAGTGCACGTGATCGTATGTCCCATGTACTGCCTACGTTTGGGGGCTCACTGAGTTCTGAAACCTCAGTCCCTGCAGATCTGCACACTGAGAGAGACAATCAATACAGAGGACCTGTGCCCTAAACGTTGGCTTTTATGATCCTAGTGTCCACAGTTTCTCTAAGGGGTGAAGAATTAATACTGCCATTTGTTGATTGCCTAATTGTACAACAGATGCCATAAATGATGGTCTCATTTTATCCCTCAGGAAAATAGCTACTCTTGTACCAGAAATAAGGAAAACAAGGCTTAGAAATGTCAAGAGCTTGCCTTTGGAAGCCAGCTGTGTTCCATGGCTGAAGGAACTCTCTCTCATTCATCCTTTTCAGATTCACTAGCAGCCATCGAGTCTTCTGGACTCAGCTCCTCCCAGGATCCCCCAACAGATCACATCTATGTGGACGTTGAGCCACCACCTACAGTGGTACCGGACTCTGCCCAGGCTCAGACAACCACCCTAGTCGACATCCCTGACTCCTCTCCGATGCAGGAGCCCGAGCACAAACCTGTATCTCAGGAACCACTGAAAGATGAAAAAGTCAAGGTCAGTCAGTGTAATCCGCTTCCTGTTTGCCAGGCTCAGGGGAATCTACATTGGAAAAATCTAGACCACCACTAGTTATGTGACCTTGAGCCAGCAACTTCACATCCCTGGCTACTAATTTCCTCATTCACAATGAAGATAGTGATGTCTACCTCAAAGTACTGCTGGAGGATTGGAAAGTTACTGTGTATGAAATGAAAGTGCTAGTCAGATGTGACAGTAATCGTTAATGGGACAGAACCTCTTCTAAATTCATTAGCTTGGAAAGGCAAGTGTTTCTTCATCCAGCAATACTTGCACAAACATCTAGAGCCTCCTTTGTACAAGGTCAGACATGGCCAAAATGTGTTCTTTGAATTCTAAAGAGGAGAAAGACTCTCCATCCTCAGTTAAGTGGGCTTCTCGGAGGTGTCTACTGCTATAGCAGCTGGGACACGCCCAATTGCTGATACTAGTCTTCTTCAAAGGCCTCCTTTCTGAGATATATATTGTTAGCCATTGCATATAACTAAATCTCTTCTACTTCCCGCCTCTTATGTGTTAGCTGTCACTTCCCTGCACTTCTTAAATGAGAAATGAAGCTAACTGTGGAGTTACTACTTCATGTCACTAGAACTTTCCCATGGTGAAGTAGGCTTGTGTCATCATCTTCAGTTGAGAAAACCAAGAATCACCTATTTCATAGTAACTGCCTACTGCTTGTTGACCCAAGGCTGTCTGCCACCGACACCCCTTCTATAATATGACATTGTGTCACGTGGTCTAGCACCCTATCTCTTCCACTTCACTTGGAGCTTTCTGGGTTTGGGTTGAAGTCACACTGCATCCCTAAAGTCAAACACAGTATACAGCATCTTTGTAACTGCTGGCTGAACTAATTCAAGGATAGTTGAAGATATGGTTAAATGTTCAATTATTGAAGCAACAAGAACTGCTACCACAAAACCAATGGATACCTCTGTTCACCTCTCACTGGGCATCTACATACACTCTTCCTCTGATAACCAGTTGGCTTCTACATGTAATGAACCAGGCCCAACTTGTGACCTACCTCTCATCCCTTAGCAAGATCCCAGGAAGCCTTCCCGGAGATCCACCAAAAGGAGAAAAAGGACCATAGCAGATGAATCAGCTGAGAATGTCATCGATTGGTGGTCTAAGTATGACGCCTCCCTAAAGAAAGCACAGAAGGTAAGGCCTCCCCTGTCTGGGATAGTCGAGGGAGAACATGGCATCTTCTCCCTCTTCTCCCTCCTCCCTCAAGGCCATGCATCTCCCTTTAGATTTCAGTATGAAGAGCCTGAGGGCTTAAACATGATCCTGTCTGGTGTTCCACTGTGGTCTGGTCAACTTATTGGAGGCTAAATTCTTAGAGCAACCTGGTCCTTCCTCTCTTAACCGCTAACAATTGCCCTCAGTTAGGGGCAGAACTTCAGGTCCCAATCCTCTCTCTATGTTGGACCCAATCCTCTCTATAAGGCTCTGACGTGAACTTGCACAGGCCTTCTGCTTGCTGTCTCAGGAGATGCCATGTGCAGATGCCCTGTCGTGTCCAGAATATGTACTTTTCTCGTGGTAAATGACTAGTCATCCACCACCTCTGGTTATTACACGCTTTCGCCCCTCTTTTCCACAACGACCCCTGAGTCTTTGAAGGAGGGATGCAGTATAAGTGGTCCCTGGAGAGCCGAGCATCCAAGGATGTGTGGGCATCCCGCAGTGACCTTGATGGGAAAGGGACACAAAGCTGGGAGGGAAGAGAAGGAGGGATAGATCTGGATGGAGCTGGGTGAGGGCTAAGTCAAAACTCAACCTTTGATAGGGGAACACAGCAAGTAGGCACAGGAGGTGCTTTAGTGGCTGCAGCTGAGGTTGTATCCTGTCAGGACCCCAAGGACAGGCCAGTACAGATGCCTGAATACTAATAATAGCTCTGGCCTCTACTGAAACTTTAACCTCTTGAGAACCCCGGAGATGGATTTGGGGTTGAGGGGTTCACTGGGTCTCTTTGTCTGTCTTTTCAATGTGATCACATTGAATAAATCTGGTTTTCACTTTTTAAAAAAATTGTCAAAGAACTAATTTTAAAATGGTTAACTTTTTAAAATGTGGTTCTATTAAATGCAGTAGGGAAAAGCGTAGAAGACCAAGGCTCCTGGTTACAAGATCCCCACCCCATGACTGGAGCTGGTGTGGTTCATAAGCTCTGTTGAACCCTTGAAGGATATTCAGTACAGTCCATATCTGCAGGCTCCAATCCCTGAGAAACTTAGGGAGGTCCGCACAGGAAAGAGGAGTCTCAACAAGGAGCAGCAGCAGCAGCAGGGGACACCCAGGCCACAGAACAGCAGGACTTCAGCAGGGGTCTACATCTGTAGGGGAACAGACCCAAGTAAAGGGAGATCTTGGCCCAGCAAATGGCAATAATTGGTGGGTTGCCAGAGGAGCCCCAGAGCCCCATGAACATGGACTAAGACAAGGATCAAGTCCTAACACTAGAGAGCCGTGGGGAATGGGCATGGAAATTCAGGCTACAGCTTGGGGACCAATTTTATTAAGATTTATCAACACCAGGTTAAAAAGAAAGTAAGAATTGGTCACATGCTCTCATAGAAGAGGCTGTTGGGACTCTGTAAGTTAGAGAGACTGCATTTTCATCCAGGACTGCTGAAAAACAACCCTGTACCGTGAATTAGCAAATCAAACACTAACCCTTGCCTCCACCCCCTTCCTTTTTCTGGATGGATGTTTCTACTTCCTATGAATAGTTAACCCTTTGTTGTCTCTCTACTACCCTCCTCAACCCCTGGTACCCACCCAAGGGTCCACTATAGCAGCAGGAGGAACTCCTAGGGCAGGCTGTGGGGTGCTCCAGGGAAGTGTAAGATAGATTTGTCCTCCCTATAGCTGAAAAGAGCCTGTCACAGAGAACAATGGTCTCCACCTGGGTGACACTATTGTTGGGTGTACAGAAACCTGTTTTCTAGGGTTAGGCCAACCCAACTGCTAGGAGCCATGTCATCACAGTTACACTGTATTCTGGAGACTTCTTGGTGACTATTTAATATTCTTAAAATGGTAGTCCTGGGGACACAGACAGCTGGGAAATCAAATTAGGGCAGATAGCACTCCGGATTTGTAACTTAGACAGAGCAGTGTCCATACTCTTATTTCTTTTTCTTTCTTTCTTTTTTTTTTTAAGGAAAAGGAGAACAA
>NC_022017.1:43096478-43098107 GCF_000317375.1 Microtus ochrogaster | reverse complement strand
TCATCCAGGGCCACAAAGCTGGAAAGAGCAGAACTCAACATCCTTCTCTAGTCACCTTGTCTTTACACAATGCAGCTAAAATTTACTAAATAACATTACTAGCATGACCTTGTATAGGACTCTCAACACATTTTAACCTCATGTTGCACTAGGTGACTCTCAAGACCCCAGGGACATTTGAGAAGAAAGAAAACAACAAAAAGCTTTAGGATTATCCAAATTCAGGGTCTTTTTTTCTGCTAGCTGGGGGAAAGAGAAAGTGACATACCTTCAGACCTGGCCCACTTGACACTTTGCCTGGCCCTAGGGCAGCCACAAACACCATATTTACAGATGATACAAACTGCAGGGCTGTATGTAGTAACCCCGCAGTTAACAATCCTATAGTAATTTCTGCCAAATATCCACAGAGGCCAAACCAGGCGAGGTGGTGTTGGATATAGATGACGTCCCCAAAAAGAAGAAAGACAAAGTGCTCAAGAAGAAGCTGAAAGATGATGGAAATGATGGCATCCCAAATCTGGCTGTCTTGAAGGTCTGTGGGCCCCAGGGTCTCCACGGGTGGGGTGCAGGGCTCAGCACCAGGCTTCTCTTGGTGCTTTGGTCAACTGGAGTGACTCTTTTCTAGGAACTCACTCACACTGTCTTCATTACAGTCACCGATGTGGGGAAATAAAATCACACGTGCATGCAAGCCAAGACAAGGAAGCTTGTTCGTTTGTTTTTTTTCCACAGCCCTATAGTCAGAAAGGGTATAATGGACATTGCTTAGCCTCAGCCCGGGAGGTCATTCACAGTGTACAAGTTCCCTTCAGCTCCTCTTGCAGCACAATTTTGTGTGCACTCAAAATAGCAGGAGCTTTCACCAAAGCCAGTTCCATCAGACCAATCTTCCTATTAGTGAGTGGGTATTAGCTAGAGGCATATGGATGGATACGAACATTTGAAGTACAGCAATTACTTACACAGATGATCAAGTTGGGTAAGTCATTTTGAGAGGAAATTTGAGTATTTTAATTATATTTCTAAACCTCAAATTGAATTCTACTTTGCATTTCTAAAGTCTATATATTATTTTCCACTTGGAAAAATTTTATGTCTGCATGCATTATAATAAAAATAAACATTCTGTCATGTTAAATGTGTTAAGAATTAATAAATATTAATTATCTCAACTTCCCCAAAGTACTACAGTCTATATTTAATTGCCAATAACATTAATTAAGCATAAAAAGGGTTATTGTGTTTATACCTATGCATTTAAAAATGTTTTATGGGCTGGAAATTTGGCTCTGTGGCTAAGAGCACTTGATACTCTTGCAGAGGATCTGGGTTTGGTTCCCAAAACCTACTTGGAAGCTCACAAGCATCTGTAATTCTAGTTCTAGGGGGTTCTGACATTCTCTTCTGGTCTCCACAGGTACTAGGTATACACATAGGACAATACATATGTGAAGGCAAAACATTCATACACACAAAAATAAATAGCTATTCAAAATGTTTTCAGTTGGCTATGCTTCTTGGAATTAAAATTTTTATGCAAAGGGCTTTATAAAATGCATAGTAGTTAACTTTAGGAGTGTTTAGCCAAATGTTTTCCTTGCTAAGAATAAATCAACACTAATAAAT
>NC_022017.1:43089308-43096163 GCF_000317375.1 Microtus ochrogaster | reverse complement strand
TGATGGAGTAACTAACCTTCCATCCTCTGAGTGCCATCTTCCTTCTCTCTACAGATATACGATGGTGATCTTGAGAGCGAGTATAACAATTTTGAAGACTGGGTGAAGACCTTTGAACTCTTCAGAGGCAAATCCACAGAAGATGATCACGGCCTAGATGGAGACAGAGTCATAGGAAAGTTCAAGGCAGGTTCCCAAGTGGACACCATTCTTTGTCTCTCTCCATAAATGTCAGCCATAACTCAGTTCTAACAATGACACTGTGATATGGGACACGGCAGGGCGGGGGAAGCATCCTCAATGCCCACCCAGCACCTTCTTTGAAACCCCACAAGGACCAACCACAGTCTTTGGAGATATTTTTGATTTGTGCCCAGTGAGTTAAACTCACTCTACGGAATGTAAGAAGACATAGTCACTACCTGTAAGGACCATGGTCCTTTGCTTTGCTGTCCCATCTATAACACATTAAGTACGTGATCTATTCAGACTTGGAAGTTGAAAAACTAAGATAAATCAAACAATACAAAACCCCTTTTTGGCAGACCTGGGGGTTCCGTTTACAAAGCAGTCCCTAATATATACTTTACCACTGCATACTGGACCTTTAATAGGCTGCACCTTGTGTTGAAATGAGCAGAGTGGCTCAGTTTGCCAACCTGGATTTGAACCTGGTTTATTGTAGTAGCTAGTGGCATGTAGTAGCTTGTATCTTGAACAATATGCTTCACCTCCCAAAGCTTCAGTTGATGTATCTGGAAGGAGGGACACTGTACTCAGGACAGAAGGAGACAGTAGGGAAGCCTGGGCACAGCATTTCACAGCTAAGAACACTCAGGTCCCATCTGCCACACTCCTCATGCGATGGCCCAGTGATGTACACATTCATTAACGTACTGACCCCATCCACTAGTGCACCACGAATAGGAGCTGAGGCATGACATTTGTATAATGCCCAAGGACACCTCCCCTCCCTTGTGACAAAGGGTGGCACTAGCCTATGTCCTTCAGACACTTGGGATGTGCTCATTTTCCCACCACTGGGCTCACTATGGTTTTTCGTGGGTCATGTGACCGTTCTGTTTTCTGACCTATGTTCTGTGGTTCCAAGGGCTCCTTCTGCATCTACAAAAGCCCCGAGGATTCTACCTCAGAGGACAGTGGGCAGCTGAGAATCCAGCAGGGAATTCCACCCAATCACCCCATTCAAGTGCTGATCCGGGTGTACATTGTCGCGGTGAGCCATCCTCCTTTAATCTAAGTGGGTAGATTAGCTTACCCACGCTGCTATAACAAAATACCACAAATGGACTTAAACAATGGAAAGGTATTTATCACAGTTCTGGGAACTGTAAGTCCATGATTACCTGGTGGTGGTGGTGTCTGCTGCTTGTAGGCATCTGCCTTCTTACTGTGTCTTCATATGGCCATTCCTCTGGAGCTGTGAATGTGGAGGGAGAAAGTGCAGAGTCTGAAATTTACAGCTTCACTCCTATGGACATTATTGACTTCAGTCGCCTGCCTGTAGCCAACCATAGGTCCAATACCTTTAGACTTCAACATATGCGGTAAGAGTACCCAGATCAGTCCATTATAGGGCGTAAAGGTTGTTCAGGAACATGGCATCTCCTGGCTTTTCACTTCCTGGTGTACAGGGCTTCTCCGAGCAGCTTTATCAACTCTGTTAGGTTGGCTACCTACTAGCAGGGAAGGAAACCAAATTCAGAAGCAGAGCACTCCCAGGGAAGCCAGTGTGAGGAGGAGCCCGAGAATGTCCCCAGGACCCAGCAAGGCACTGAGACCCCCCCCCCAATGGCTTTGCTAAAGCACTACTATAGTTAGAAGGTTCATTATGAATTTTGTTGCTGTTGTTCCTCAAGATAGGGTTTCTATGTATCTTTGGAACCTGCCTTGGAACTAGCTCTTGTAGACCAAGCTAGCCTCAAACTCACAGAGATTCTCCTGCCTCTACCTCCTGAGTGCCTGGATTAAAGAAAGGCGTGTGCCACCCCTTCTCAGCTTTGAATTCATTTTTTAAAAAAAAAACTCAAAATACTATGTTCTCTAGGTTTCCCTTTTTGATAATGGGTCACAAAACTTTAATTATGAAACTTTTGACTTATAGGGAAAGTAGAAAATCGAACTTGATGTTCACTTATACAAATCCTAGTGGATCATAGATTTGTCTTTAACTTGTTGCTTGCATTTGATTTCTGTGATGGTCTTTGATTGTAGTAATTGTATTCAGTGCTACCTCTCCTTGTGTTGCTCATATCCTTTATAAGGAACATTAACAAAGCATAAAAGAAGAGCAAATTGCCCGAAGTGGTGGCATAAGCCATTAGTACCAGCACTCAGGAGGTAGAGTTCCAGGCCAACCTGGCCCATGTAGAGAATTCCAGGCCAGGCGAGCACACCGTGAGACCCTGTCTCAAGAACAAAAAACAATTAATGAGAAGAGAAAATGACCTGTGTGTTGATCGTGCACTTCTTGGGTGCCCTTCTCTCCTCCGTATCATTTTGCAGCCATGTGGCAGGGGTGTTGTGTTGGAGTCTTGGCCTCAATAAAAGCAGTCTAGCTGGAAAGTGTGGCGGTGCTTATGATAAATCTCACACAGTGCTGGCAACCTATAATAAATGCCTGCCTACAGGACGCTCTACAATAGCCTTTTCAAACATCATTCAGCAAGTTCCCGGTGTCCCGGGAGATGATGAATATACATCCCTCAAGAAACAGAGTGTGTGTTCGAGTAAGTTTGAGAAATATTGTGTTCAGTGATTGATCTTTTTTTCCCCAACTCCGGAGGTTCTCAAAGTTCATATGAACACCAAGGGCCCAGAGAATTCAGGAAACGAATCTAGTGAACTGCTAAGTCCTCTGTGCTGTCTCCACTTCCGGCCCCCACCGTTTTCTCTCACTGGATTGCAGCGCTCTGAGATGCAAGCCTGCTGCACCTCTCTCGTCTAGTGCTGCTGTGAACCAGGTTCCACCCTGGGACAGGTCTGGGCTGCATGGAGGAGGTCTGGCTTGGGCTAAAGTTTGAGGGCACGGAGGACTTGAATGAACAGAATCAGAAGATTGACCTAGATTTCATTAGCAAGAAAGTTACTGCAGGATGGAGAGCCGGTGTTTGGCACGGATCTTGTTAGTAGCAATTGTGTGTGTTATCTAACCACAATTAGCTGGTTATCTAACCCACTGATTTTAAAATAATTTAATAAACACTAAAAAGGTGTTTAAACAGTAACTAAAAATGCATACAAGAAGAAATCAAAGTTTTTTACTTTGTTCTTCTCACTTCACAAGATACCACAGACATTTTTCCAGATCAGTACAGGACTTCTTTCCTTTTGGTGGCCAGATGCTGTTTTCTTGAGTGGATAGAAGATCACTTGTTTGTGCAACAAATATTAAGAAGACCCTGTTCTGTGTCTTTGAGATAAAGCAATGAACAGGACAGAACTCTCATTCTCATGGAGAACACATCCTAGCTCCAAGTGGAAGCATAAAAGTAAACAAAGGTGCTGGACAGTGGTGGTGCACGCTTTTAATCCCAGCACTCGGGAGGAGGCAGAGGCAGGCGGATCTCTGTGAGTTTGAGGCCAGCTTGGTCTGTAAGAGCTAGTTGCAGGACAGGCATCAAAGCTACACAAGGAAACTGGATTTCAAAAAATAATAAATAAATAAAAAAGTAAAAAAAAGTAAATTAAAAAATAAACAAAGGAATAGCAAAGCACACAGGTTGTATTAGAGTTCACTGCTGTAGAGAATTAAACGTCAGTGATTCAACAAGGGAAAACAGGGGAGTGACTTACTTCGATTGTGCTTTGGCATGTGACCTGTTTACAAACTTTGGCTCTCGGTAATCTCTAGAGAACATTCTTAAATATGTAGCTTGATGTGTTTATCCTGTTCTGTCTGCAGGAGACAGTCTCAAATGTGGGGCTGTTTCTCAGCTTTCTTCACTTCCGAGTTTCTCGGTTTTGATGCCCCATGTCTTAGTGCCCCCTACCGTGGAAGCCACGGCATCTGCTTTCGACAGCTTCAGGCCCAGCCAGCCTGGCACTAGGCTTCATGAACTGAAACACATCATCATTCAGGGAACCATGGTTAAAGGCAAGACTCACAGGGTAATGACTTCGGGAACCCCTGGTGCTGGGCAGGGTCTTTAGGGCCATGGCTTCACAGGAAGATCCAGAAACAAAATAACTTGCCCACAATGACATAATTACTTGTAGCTAGAACACGGGCTCATGTCTTCTGCCTCCCGCTCCAGTGTGTTCCTCACTGCCATGAGCCAACGACTGGTTTCCTCTGGGTAGACGGCAGCAGACAAAGATGATGCCAATTATGTTTTTGGTTTTTTTTGTTTTTGTTTTTATCAGCAAGACTGGGATGTCAAGCAGGGCTTCTTCGCTTAGGCTGCATTCTAAAAATCTAAGGAACTTTGAAAAGTTCCAAAGCTCAGGACCCAGAAAACCAGAACATCTCAAGACAGAACCTGGCACCCAAGTGTCCCCACGTGCAGCCATGGTTGAGGCCACCGGGTTAGAGTTATTTTTCTTTGTCCTCCCCAGGCATTTAATCTCAGCCCAGCAGATCCAGACGGCAAATCAGACCCCTACATCGTCCTCAGACTTGGCAAAACAGAAATCAAAGATCGGGACAAATACATCCCCAAACAACTGAATCCAGTGTTTGGAAGGTCAGTGGCCATCCCTGTTGTGTTGTATTGTCCTTTCTGCATTGGCTGCTGCTGTCTTCCTGAAGGGTGGGCAGAAATGGGGCGCACGTGGAGGGGTGTCTTAGGTAAAACAGCAGCTGAAGATTGAATATTGATTTGTGCTCTTGATAACAGCCACCAAAGAGCCACAAAATGTAGGAAGTTTTCCTATTTGGGATTTGGTATGTAGTTATCTTTAGGCAAGTAGTTTTATGTCTACTAGTTCCTAGGTCTTAAAAATACCTTGAAAGGTCACAGATGCCGCCTCTTAGTTCTTAGTTCTGTATCGAGAGCTTTCTTCCTACAATCAAGACATCTAAAATACAAAGAAGTTAAGAAGTATATTCAAAACTGAAACCCAAGAGGGGCATATGAGTTCAGGCTTGAGAGAGCATGCTTATTTAAATGAGTAATAAGGATCATAATCATAAAAATTTCCAAAGAAAATTACTGTTAAAACACAGCTTGAAATAATGGACCAAATGCCCAGTAACTGTTTACAGAATTCACATATTGAGCTACAAGCAGTTTCAATTCATAAAGCCTAGCTTATGACATTATATGACTTTCACTGCAACGGTCTATGAAAGTCACAGAGTATAATGACCTCCACTGCTTCATCCTGCATTGAAACTTGATTTGGAAAGAATGAGCCTTAGCTGAAGAAAAAGAAAATAGCTAAAAATGCGAGCTATAAGGAGCAAACCCAGGTCCTCCTGCAAGAGCAACGAGTACCCTTAACCACTGAACAATCCTTCCAGCCACACCCAGTTGACCTTATAATGGCATATCATACGTGTCTCCTGTCTGAGTCTGGGCTCTGGCTACCACTGATCTTGGAACCTGGGTTTCATTGTCATGTACACTCTGGAACTTTATGAAGCTAACTTTGTCTCCTTGAAGCTTTCCTCTTTTATAAAGCAGCAATGACACCTGACTCTAGATTCCTTTGGAAGAACCTGTGAAACATCCATAGCACAGTCAGCGTTCAACACACACCCGCCACCTTCCCCTCCTCCTTGGATACTGTAGCAATAGCTTAACTAAGTTTAAATTCTTCTTCTTGAGGAACGAAGAGCACAGGATGAATCTCCACTAGACATATTATAAATTCATATATCTATTTGTATTGGCTTTGGACCCCATGGCATTTGATGAACATCGGCTTCTTAGATTTTATTGCTGCTGAGGAAATGAGGCAATAAACGACCTAGCCGGTCTGGATTAATGGGAACGATTAAAATGACAGTACCAGGGAAGTGTGCCCTTGTTTCTCTGATCGAGAGATGACCTTTACTGCGATCTGCCACTTATGTAATCACGGCTACATTTTTTACCGTTACGGTTTCCTAGATGTAAATTAGACTTGCTCCATCAGCCTGATTTTATGGCTCTGGAAAGTCGGAGGTCTGTGTGACGGATGTGCCTCCCACCTGCACACAGCTTCACGGGGCTACTTTCACAGTCTGTCCAGACGTAGATGGTTGGTGGGATTCATGTTTCATAGTTACTCTAGAACACACATTCCTGGCACAATCCTCCTGTGTCCCAGAAGGTGGTGTGTCTAACCCATGACTTAGGGACCCCCCTCCTGACGGGACCACCTGCTGGGGTGTTCATCCGAGAATGTCACAGCCCCTTCTGCTAACACCCTGGCTCCTTGAGCTGCCTCCCTTTCCCCTTCGTTGTTGCCGGCATAGGTCTACTTGCGTGTGTGTTCGTTCGCCATCTTCTTCTCTCTACCAGGTCAGATCTGTCTGTGCCTGAGCTGGTGTAGGCCACTGCTGCTCCCCAGCACTGCAGACAGTGAGCGCCTGGCACACACTAAGAGCTGTATCATATGTATTTATTGTGAAAGAATGGATGAGGGAGGGAAAGAGGAGGTACCCACACAAAACTTCCTTCATTTGATGGGGAGCTCAGATCGGACTGTATCCTTCTTCTAACGCTGAGTGTGACCACGGTCTTTGGCAGCTCTTCCCAGCTTTCAAAGTTTCCTGTAAACTTTATCACCTTGAAAACAATGGACTCTCCAATTACTGAACTTGGGTGACTAAAATAGCTCACTGACTCTGATGGCTCACTTCCCTCTCAGGTCTTGGTCCTAGCTGAGCCCTCATCTGCCCACTTT
>NC_022017.1:43084997-43089198 GCF_000317375.1 Microtus ochrogaster | reverse complement strand
TCTCTCTCTCTCTCTCTCTCTCTCTCTCACACACACACACACACACACACACACACACACACCACTCCCAGTTATGGAGACTCCATCTTGTGTCAGGTTCTCTGCAGTCTGCAGGGATGCTGTGACTACCGAGAGAAAGATGAATGGGGGATTATGACACTGTTGCACATCCTGTAGAAACAGGGAAGGGCGGGGCTGAGTTCCAGGTCTAGCCACAGGAGAACTGTCTGCTGTCTAGCTCCAGGTGAAGGGACATCTCTCTGTGCCTGTCTACCCTTTCCCACAACACTTTGCCTGTGACTCCACCTCAGCTCCTGCCATCTTCTGTCACTTTCTTGTGTGTCTCACCCACTAGAAATTATTCCACTCCTAGGACCTAGGAGTCTATCACAGAGTGGCTTTCTTTGTGACAAACGCCAGAAGTTAGGAAGTGAATGAAGGGACAAAGGAACTGTGGGGCATCTGCGCTTTGAACCTCTGAACCTCTGCACACCTTCACTGCCTCAGCTTTTGCGCATGTGGTGATCTTTCCTCTAGCAATCACATCGAATGGCATTATCGCCGCCATATGATGTAAACCTAGGAGTTCCAGGGAGACCAGGAATCCAATCTTAGTACGGTGGTTTCACAAACCCTTTGGATGAGAGCTCCAATTAAAATTCAGGCAAGGTTAAACTATGAGCACAGCTTGCTGAGAAGGCCCAAAGCAGTAACATTCTCTGTCATCATTGCCAGGGTCCGCCAAGCCCTTATTAAGCCCTTCCCAGTGGTTACCACGGTAATAGCAAAACTCAGTGATGGATGCTTGCTCCCTGATGTACCTCCAGAATAGCCATGGCAACCTAGAAGCCAGGATTTAAAGACACTACCATGCTTAACAGATAAAGAACACCTGGATTTCATTCCGGAGGAGCACCTGTGCACCCTGGGTCTTTTAGAGCCGACTCCATCAGTTATAATCCCTGGCACTGTAAACTCTCTGTTTTTTTTTTCACTGTGTGGGGGGGATGGTGGTGGTAATTGTCTCCTGGATGGGTTTCAGTCTCTGTTACACTAGACTCAGGAGCCCCTCACAAGATCCAGGAAGGACTGATTTATGATTCATCACTTAGGTTCTCTAGATTTTGATTTCCTTATCTACAAAGTAGAGGGACTGGATATAGATTTCTCAAAGCATATAAATTTCTGAAAGCAACAGCCATTAAATACGTAGTCTCTGCAGGCCATGCTCCAGCTCCAGCGTGGCGGAAATCAGAGGATGCTATTCTGTTCTCAAGGTGCTTAGTCTTGCGGAGACAGCCTGCGATTCTTTGTTTCCATCAGCAAGGTTTTCTTTTTGAGAGCTCCAGCTGGTATTCCTTGATAAAGCGGTGACAGAAAAGAATGAAGATATTCTTCTTGGGTCTGAGCTGAAAACCAGGAAGTAAAATGTGTGTGTGTTGTATGAGCAGCCTTGCATCTAACCACTACACTGTGTTGTAAAGAAGTCCTGTTCCTTCTCATTTTCATTCAAGGATGGTGAAAGAGTTTAAGTAACATCCCCGATATTTAATAGCCAGAAAGTTCAGGTCCAAAATCAGATCGAAAATCAGGCCGATTGTGGTGGCACATGCCGGTAGGATTTGCTGAAGGAGGCAGAGGCAGGAGGATCACGAGTTCGAGGCCAGCCTAGGCTACATGGGCTACATATACAAAACAAAAACCCCAAATAAACAAACAAACAAAAAAGGAAAATCAGACCAAAGTCCTGAATAAACTACTCTCAGATACGGCTGGTGAAAAGGCAGATCATTGTCTATCAAAAGTTGACAAAGGAACCATAAGTACCTATACCTGGATAATGAAGTACACAGATTCCTGTCAGTGCTGACTGAATTTCTGGTCCAGCCAGGGCATCCACCCTGAGAGTCAGCTAACTGAAAGGAAGCTGGTGGAGCTCCATACTGCCAAACACTGCTGATTCCCAGCCCTCTGCTTGGACTCAGGTCATTTGAAATCCAAGCCACTTTCCCAAATGAGTCCCTGCTCTCCGTCCTGATCTATGACCATGACATGATTGGGTCAGACGACCTCATCGGGGAGACCAAGATCGACTTGGAGAACCGTTTCTACAGCAAACACAGAGCCATCTGCGGTCTGCAGAGCCAGTATGAAATGTAAGCTCTTTCTCCTTGGAGACTTGGTGGGTGTCCCAGGGCCGCATTCTTGCGGGGATCTGGACCCTGCATGCGTTTATCCACCTCTAGGAAGGCAGACCATATCAGCAGAGCTGGGCTGGGGAGATTGTTCCATGTGTTGGAGGGCCAATGTGACTGACTGGGGAAGCAGCTCCGATTTAAAAGCCAGGGTGGGTTCTTCAAGAGTAAAGAGCCAGGCTGTAGATTGCATGTGTTCACTTGTGTCCGGTGGTCGGGATTCCCTGGAGTAGGGGGGTGCTGGAATGAAGAATGAAGGGTTAATCCAATGCAAACCTCAGTGTCTGAGCATTCTATAAACAACAGCTGTATGTGCTCAGTGCCCTCTGTTTCCAGAGCTTTGGAGTTCCCCCAGAACTCGCTGGGGGAGTTTCTAACTGAAGGAAGAGGGGAACCAACATTCTTTAGAAAGATTAGCAATTCTCCTTTAGTTTTAAATGTAGGCTACCAGCTTAATTTTTTTAAAGTATGTTGAATCTGATTATAATTTTTAAACAAAAATCTTACAAATTACAGCTAGGAAAATATAGACATTGATTGTAGTTTCATTCTGTAATTCTGCCTGAGACAAGAGTCTTTAAGTTGTATGATGGAAGGGAGGGGGCAGGAGGAGAGACAGTGAGGTAACAAGCTGGGCTCTGCTCTTAAGTGGCACACGTGGCTAAACTTGCCTGGAACCCACAGCAGCAGGAAAAGAGACTGGCCGGAGCGAATTTCACTGCGGTGTTGTTTTAAGAAGAGTTATCACTTTTTTAAAAAATAAAAATCGACATTTCCTGCAAGCCGTCTTAGGTCAAGCTGCTTATAGGCCCTGTCTGACATACAAGCTGTTCATATATATGAAAAGATGCTTGACTAGAAAGAGGAGAAAAGGGAACAAGGCCAAAAGCACACTAGCCCAGGTGTAGACATGGGTGAGCCGGTGTGAAGGAAAACACACAGTCACACTTGAGTTGAGCCTTCATTGGGGGGTCTCCGAGGATGATCCCCCAGAGGGCAACCAGCCTCACTTCATCTGTCCTTCCTCCACTTCTCAGAGAAGGGTACAATGCCTGGAGGGACACGTCTAAACCCACAGAGATCCTAACCAAGCTCTGCAAAGACAACAAGCTGGACGGGCCGCACTTTCGTCCTGGGAAGATACAGATCGGCAATCAGGTCTTTTCCGGGAAAACGGCATTCGCAGAGGAAGACTCTGGTAACTCTCGGCCGAGATTTGCTGATGGCAGCTGTTCTTTTTCTTTTGTTTTGTCACTACTGGTAGGATTTTTAGTCCCCTCTGAAGCTGAATACTATTCCATGGTGCACACATACCACACTTCTTTGGCAGTTCACCAGTTAATGTACGGTTAGGTGATTTTGTTCCTTGGCTATTCCAAATGACATGGGGTACAGATGCCATCTCCATGTGCTGACTTCACTCCTTTGTGTATGTGCTCAGGGGTATGATTTCTGAATCAAACAATTCAAATTTTAGTCTTTGAAGGCATCTGCATACTGCCTTCTGGGGACTGTCCCAGTTTTCCCACATTCCCATAAGCACTGTGCTCTGGTTCCCTCCTCTGCCTTCTCACAGTGCTTGTGGTTAGTGACCTTGTGGTCGGTGACCTTGTGGCTGGCAAGAACACAGCTGTTTTGGTTTTTTTGTTTTGTTTTTAAAAAGAAAGAAAGAAAGAAAGAAAGAAAGAAAGAAAGAAAGAAAGAAAGAAAGAAAGAAAAAAGGAGACTGGTTCTAGTAGTGTTTGAGTCTTGGGGACACCGGGTCATCTGATTACAAAAGTAATTTTGCTCCCAGAAGGAAAAAACGGAAGACCAAGGAGGTTAATGACAAACACTCCCAATCACAAAGTTCTGCTAACTCTGCCGCATGCAAGCGTTAATTCTTAAGGACTTGCAAATGTGCAAAGCAAACAATTAACCTTCAGTGAATATTATACAGTGCAAAACACTGGGTACCAGCCACTACCCCACATTATACAGTGCAAAACACTGGGTACCAGCCACTA
>NC_022017.1:43073614-43084897 GCF_000317375.1 Microtus ochrogaster | reverse complement strand
CCAGCCACTACCCCACATTATACAGTGCAAAACACTGGGTACCAGCCACTATCCCACATTATACAGTGCAAAACACTGGGTACCAGCCGCTACCCCACAAGTGCTGTACCCAACTGTCTTAGCATCGAAAGACGCATGTTTTTCCACGAGTATCACGGGACACACCATGAAGATCCCAAAGAAGCTACCACAGATTTGGGATGAGGGGGGAAGGCATTTTTAATGACACAACACAATTCTGGTATAAAGTTTTCACGCTTTTACTGCAGAGTCAAGCTAAGGTGGTAGTGTCTGCTTCGCACCATTGTCGTCCACCAATTTTATTTCTTTTTACTTCATTATTTTGGACCCAAGAACACACCGCAGGTTCTTGCCTGCGGAGTTATTGCTGTTTATTGTTATTGGTGACACGCTGATGTGGATTTCTGCTGAAAAAAAATTCTTCACAATATAATCTTGCAGTGATGTAATTATTTGGCCAAAAGTTTACATTTGATTAAACAATGATTGAATAGTTACAATTTTCCCTATGAACACCAATTTTCCCACTAAAAATCTGAAATTATGTTCATAAGGTCAGTTCCTGAGGGATTAAACTTTAAGACAAAGATTTTATTCATCGATTGTCTAACTCTGTCAGCTCTTACCAATGTAATTATTGCCACCAGGCAATTGTGTCTGTGGTCTCTTTCTATAAAATCAGGTTTAATTATCTTGTATCCAATTTTTACCATAATGAGCTTTGTCAAAAGCCTTTGTTCTTTCAATAACTTTGTCTTGCTTTGTGATATTCTTTTCACCAGTGTGTTTACCCTTTAAATCATGAATCGCCTCCTTTGGTGGAATGAAGTATAGGTGTTTATAGTTGGGAGATCCCAGGGAAAGCGAAGACATCCACAAACACAGCTTGTACCCCATTTTATTTAAGGCCACCCTGATTTCTAGGCCTTCTCGCCATGGTGTTATTAAGCACACCCTTTTTAGTGTCTGGCATCTATCTTTTCTGGCCTGGGAGATCTCCAGGGATCTGGTTGAGTGAGTGAGTGTGTCTGTGTGTGTGTGCGCCCGAATCCCCACTCCAGGGTGTTATTGCTGTCTCTGTCTTCTATTCATTGGCTCATCTCAGGTCTCTGTCCTCATTCAGTCTTCCTCTTTCATTCCGTGCTGCCTCCAGCTCTTCCTGTTTTCCATTTTCTTTGTTCCTATCCCCTAGTATCTCCAGGATAGATTGTTACAGGAAGAACCAAGAAAGCTTCCGCAGCCCTCACTCTTTGGAGGAACGGCATCTAACAAGCCTCTTTCCTTGTCTTTGCTCCCTGCAGAGGAGATGGTGGAGTCTTATGAACACTTGGCCCTCAAGGTGTTGCACTCCTGGGAGGACATCCCTGTGGTCGGGTGTAAACTGGTTCCCGAGCACATAGAAACACGGCCATTATACCACAAGGATAAGCCGGGACTGGAGCAGGTAGCTTTCCCAGCTTTCTGAAGGCCAGAGCTTAAGGGAGTTTGGGTTGGTGACATATCCTCAGTAGGCAAATCGATCAAAGTCACAGTGAAAAGCAGAGAAAGGTTTATTAAATGTGCCTACATTGGGAAGGTGATAAAAGGGGTCCATTGAACTCCCAAATCTGTCTTAAGGAGCCTGGCATGATATTTAAGTTTAGTAGAATTCAAGGGGTCTGTAACTTAACTGGGAAGTGCTGCTTTTGTTTTTGTTTTGTTTTCATTTTTATAATTTGAATTATCAAAGTCCTTTGGAAGAACTTGGACATTTGAGAAACTTTGAAACTTAACTGATAAGGAAGAGTTGAAGACACAGTGTGCAAGAAGTGCACAGTGCCATGTCCGCTGCAGGGTAGAGGCTCCTTGGAGTTTAACTAATGCATTAGTAAATACTTAATAGAAACTATAAGTTATCCCAGGCATGGTTGTTCGTGCCTTTAATTCCAGAATTTGGAAGGTAGAAGGAGCTGTATCAGGAGTTCAAGGCAAGCTTTAAGTACATAATGTGTTCACCATCAGCCTAGGCTGTAAGAGGGTCTAGCTCAAAGAAGGAAGTGAGGGAGGAAGAATGGAAACAAGGAAGGAGAGAGAGAGAGAGAGAGAGAGAGAGAGAGAGAGAGAGAGAGAGAGAGAGAGAGATGTTGTTACAAATAGGCCACATGTATCAAAGACACCAAATCATGTCTAACATCCATTTCTTTGAAAGGATGTTTGAAAACAATGAATGGTCGATTTTCACATCTTGCCTTCTCTCAAAGCTAAAGGAAATCTTCTTTTGTTGACAAGGGCCGTCTTCAGATGTGGGTAGACATATTTCCCAAAGATACACCTCAGCTTGGACCTCCTGTTGACATTTCACCAAGGAAACCCAAAGGGTAAGTCTGCCCATCGTGAGAGGGAGGAGACCATGGCCCTGGAGTAAGAGATGATAGGGTTTGAGATGGGAGATGATAGGCTAGCTAGCAATCACACCTCGCTCTCCACCTGGCCACTGACAGTGGTGCGTGGGCAGTCATGATGGCAGTGGGTTCTGCATTTCAAGCTTTTCATCTGGATGATGCTGGCCCAGAGGAGAAGCTACCCTGCCCTAACCATATCCTGGTAAATATGTGACCTCCAGTGGAGCCACATGGTTCTGACAGACCAACATCCAGTGCTGATGCTAATGGACTTGGCAGACTCAAGGCTTCCAGACAAAGTACAATGCTTTTTGGCTCTGTTTCAAGGTCGTTTACCTAACGCTGTGTTTCTTCACCCCAGATATGAGCTGAGGGTGACCATCTGGAATACTGAAGATGTCATCTTAGAAGACGAGAATATCTTCACGGGTCAAAAGTCAAGTGATATTTATGTCAAAGGGTAAGGTCCCCCACAAGTTCCATTCTTCCTTTCTCCATCTCCCCCTCTTCAATCTCTGGCCAGTCTGTGCCTCACCTCGTGGGAGCTGCTACCCACGTTCCACAGAAGGACCTATCCTGTTTCAAGTTAGGTAAGGTCATCTTTCTGTGTGAGAACTTTGTCTTGTTTGTTCATTTTACTAAGAATTATTTTATGAAAAGTAATTTTTCAGTGAGTAAATCTTATTGAACTATCTTTCAGTTACATGTTCGATGACTAGTCTTTTAAGTGTCCTTAAAAGTACACCTGTCTTTCATCTGAAACAGGCAGGGCAACTTGAGCGTTATAAAGGGAGGAGCAATGTGTTTAGCAGATCGTAAAGCTAATGCAAAGGCTAGAATTTAGGCCTTCCCATTTGCTGGCACTATTTACTTAAAATAGATCCTCACTTAGGACCCTGGGGGGAAGCATTCAATATATTGCTTATAACTGGGGCCAGCTTCTATTCAGGCTCCAGTCAGGGAGCAGGTGAGGACAGAATCAAATTTTAACTGATCACAGCCTCATGGTGACAGTTCTCCGCCATTCTTGAGCAAGAAGCACCTTGTGCTCTAAATACACTTGGCAGTCAAAGCCCGGTGGTTCAAAATTCTCATTTTTTTCAGAATGAGAATAGAGGAATAAAATATGACAAAGAAGGAGTAATTGAAGTAGCAGAATAGTATTTGAAGAACGGAATTCAAATTGTCTAAAATTGCTTTCCAATCACATTCAGGAAAGATTAATGTGTTCTGTAGAGTGGTATTTTTATCGTTGCTCACAATATGGAAGGCTTCTGGAAGAGTTCGGAAACTTCCAAGTCCTGTCTCTCTCTCTCTCTCTCTCTCTCTCTCTCTCTCTCTCTCTCTCTCTCTCTCTCTCTCTCTCTCTCTCTCTCTACCATGCAGCAGTATATTCTTCCTGTTTCCTCCTACATTGGCCTCTCACTTCTCAGGGTCTGGAAGCTCAGGGTCCTTCCATCCAGCTGTTCATAGTTCAAGGCATTGTCTCATCCCACTGTTTTATCTCACTGTCATTTTCTTGTTTCTTTAGCTAACTAAGTGTATCTACACCCAAATGGTACCACTCCTGTGTGAAGAGAAGGGTTTTCATCTTCCCTGGGGGGGGGGGCAGGGGGAGGGGTGCAGGTGATTTGGGTTCAGCATTGAGAGCACATACTGCTCTTCCAGAGGACCTGAGTTCAGTTCCCACTGCCCACATCTGGCAGCCCAGAGGAATTCAACACCGCTGGCCTCCTTGGACACTGGCACACACGTGTTCTTACCCACACACAGACACACACATACACATAATGAAAAATAATGAACATAAGTCTTTAGGAAAAAAAGAAAACAAGTTGTTTGGATTCTCAATTAGTTTAAATAAAAAGCACTTGTGTTCTGAGTTAGTTAACCATGGATGAAGGACGAGGGGAACATATTACATATAGCTTGCATTATTCTTAGCATGGAGGAAAAGCAATGGATAATACTGAGAAGAAAGAACATCACAGATCATCTGAGTCCCCCAAGGTCCTTAAGAGGTGTGTTATGTAATTCCTCAGCCCTGTAAACCAGAAGCCCCAACGTTTACTAAGACACAGATGACTGACCTGTGGCCACATGGGAGTGGGTGCAGACAGAATTTGAAAGCTGAATGGCTCTGGGAAGCCCATCTACTCCCTGACATACACTTCTATCCCTGTACACAGTGACTCAAACCCACTGCACAGGCAGGACCCAGAGCCAGGGAGGAGGGACATCTGAGTCCCAGTCACGACAGCAGGTCTAACCACCCAATTTTAGAGGCTTCAGTGTAATCTTGTTCCGAAACTCTGGAGTGGAGATGGTGGTCCTTACAAAGAGGACTCCCAGCATGACAGGGGCTCCAGCCGCACATCCACGTCCTATTTTCTATATTAATTGCACAGAGCGTCTGATCTATAAACTATCCAAGACACTTACGCAGCCTGCTTTGGAATGTCTTCCTTTTCATCCCAGTTTTTCTCTTTCATATCAAAATGGAAACTCCGGTCTAACCCAGCTACCTATGACGGGAGGCTGTGGCGCAGGCTGGTTACTTCACTCTTGATCCCGAGTAACACACTCCTTCTCTTTCTGCAGGTGGATCAAGGGTTTGGAGGACGACAAGCAGGAGACGGATGTGCACTACAATTCCCTGACTGGAGAAGGGAACTTCAACTGGCGTTTCCTGTTTCCCTTCCAGTATCTTCCAGCTGAAAAGCAGATGGTCATCACCAAGCGGGAGAACATCTTCTCCCTGGAGAAAATGGAGTGTAAGACTCCGGCCGTGCTGGTGCTGCAGGTCTGGGACTTTGAAAGACTCTCCTCGGATGACTTCCTGGGTAAGCCCGTGGCCTTCTCAAGCACATATTAATGCTAAGAATGTCGCCCTAGCTTTTGGAGGGCTGAGTGTGACTTTGTTATGAGCACAATAATTTTAGTGCTATTTGTGATTACAAAAAAATACTATCAGCAGTCCAACCAGCCATTACTGGGGAACTGGCAAAATTATAGTCTGTGCTTATGAAAGGTGCCTAACACATTCAGGCAAGTTGTTGGTCTCTATTTAACTAAGAAACAGTGAAACTTTTGAGTTCATTACTGATCAATTATGACCAACCAGAGAGGCCGGGGAGGTGGCTCAGCAGTCAAGGGCACATGCTGCGCTTGCAGAGGACCCTGGGTTTGGTTCCCAGCACCCACATCAGGAGGCTCACAACCACCTGAAATGCCATTTCCAGGGCATTGGATGCCCTGCACAGACACCTGCACGACTGTGATACATATCCATATGTTCAAGTCCGTACACAAACATGTAAAATAAAGTAATAGAATAAATATTTAAGAAAAAGAGCCTACTACAGGTCCTCATACATGGGGACACTCAGTGAACAACAATGCTGCCACCATGAAAATGCTGAAACCATCTGTGATTTGGAAAGTTGGAGGAGATGCACTAAGCAAAACAGAATGTGGGAGGAAAATCTTATTTCTTTAAGATGCACATTTATATGTGCAGGAGGCTCTAGCAGGCTAGGGCTAGGCACTACTATATAGAGCTGTGGCCACTTTGGTGAGATTGGATAATAGAATGTGTGTGTGTGTGTGTGTGTGTGTGTACGTGCGTATACATATATGAGATAAAATCTATAATATATAAAGCTGATGTACACACTCTAAAGTTTCACATTTTAAAAATGTTACTTTATGATAGGAAAGTCGTCAAAGTGAGACACAACTCCTTTATGATACTATCTTACCTTGAAGCAACACTGTAGGGAACAGGGAGGCCCTCTCCTATCCTACAGGGTAGATGCAAAGGCGGAAGAACTTTGACTGTGACCTGCAAGATGCTGTATGGAGACCCTTATGGGGGAGATCAGTACTGAAGTATGACAAACCTGGTCAAGCTGGGTCCGTAATCCAGGGAACTCCATGTAGAGCCGGGAAGATGCCCTGTAGTCGCGTCCCTCCAAACTGAAGCCCAAAGCTTCGTGTGACACTCTGTGTCTGCCGTCTACCCGCTGCCATGGTATTAATCTTGGCGGCCACATGTGTCCATCCCATTTATACCTACTCATCTAGCTAGCACATCTCTCGGCAGTGTGAGGCTGAGGGGACGGCTGGCAGTGAGCGTAGGAGTCTGTGCTGATCCACAGTGACGGGAAAGCCCTCCATAACTGTTAGGGACATCTCTTCACAGGCTCCCTGGAAATGAATCTCAACAGCTTCCCTCGGGCAGCCAAATCTGCAAAAGCCTGCGATCTGTCCAAGTTTGAAAACGCAAGCGAGGAGAACAAGATCTCCATATTCCAGCAAAAGCGCGTGCGCGGCTGGTGGCCTTTTGCCAAAAGCAAAGAGCTCACGGTAAATGACGGCTGTAGGAGGTGGGCTGCTGGTTGGGAGGGGGGTGGTCAGGGGCCTTGAGCTCTCTCGGCAAGCCATTTTGTGAGCTTCCAGTTAAGTGCTTTGATGTGACTTTTTAGAGCCCTTGAAGCAAAGATTCTGTCAAGAAGCTAGACTTTCTAAAGCTTTATAAATGCATTAATAATCCTTTCATACCGCAGCCTACTTGATTTATAAGCTGTCTCCATTGGGGTGATTTTCCCTCTTTTCACCTGAACTCATGCCTCTGGCATTAATTTTTTAAACGTTTCTCAAAATGATGCATAAAACCGTGGCTAATGCACAAGTCGGGTGTAATTTCCTCATTCCTTCACCTCCAAATATGGGCCCCAGTTTAACGTCAGCCCATCCTTTTGCAACTTCCAAAAGAGGGGGCATTTTCTCTCTCTTCTGCATGGCCAGTTTATTGGTTCATATCGGCCCACCTATGACTGCAGTCCATGATCTTTTAAAGCTATTGAGCAGGGTGTTTCTATTTTACATTCTTTGAACCCCACCCCCTCACCCCATTGGTCCTTTGTAGGGACAGGGCTTGTGGACGTGAGTGGTCGGGTAGGCTGGACCAAGGGACTGAGGCAGGCAGCAGGACTCTCCCCTGCTAGCCTTTCTCTGCTCTACATTCAGTGGGTGTGAGCAAGAGAGCCCCTGGAAGCTGCTGGCCTGATGCCTTGGTATCTACTCTTTCTGGAGCATCTTCTTCTCTTGTCTATTCTTAGTTTAGTTTCCTGTGGCCTGTTGGTATTGGTGAGGAAATTGAGGTGCCAGCCACCCCGGATCTTCTACGTCCCTGGAGAACTTACTGAGAGATAACTGTACTATAATTCTATGCTGGTTCTGGACCCAGAGATTAGGAGTTGAGACTATTGTTTGAGAGGATCAATCCTGGATAGAGAGGCTAAGGAGGGAAAGGCAGAGATGGAGGAAGAAAATGAGGAAACAGGCTAACACGGAAACCAAGAGTGGAAATTCTTTAAATAGGACCACTGGAATTTTCATTGTTTCAGTTACTGTTCTGTTGCTGCGTTAAAATGGCTGAAAGAAACTTGTGGAAGGAAGAGTTTATGTTAGCTTACAGTTCCAGAGGGATGGGTGTCAGCCATGGTGGGGTAGGCATGGCAGCTAGAGCAGGAAGCAGAGAGATCACTCCCTCAACCACAAACATGAAACAGAGTGTGCTGGAAGTGAAGCATGTCCATACACTCTCAGAGCCCACCCCCAGTGACATACTTCCTCCAGCAAGGCTGTACCACCTTCCTAAACAGCGCCACCTACTGGAGACCAAGTGCTCAAATGCCAGCGCCTATAAGGCAATCAATCAAATCACCACAATCCCATAGAAAGAAAATTGCTTTCCAAATTTAAACACATGCTCTCAGGTCAGGACCTTGCACATGGAACTTATGATAAACCATTGAGTCTCTGAGCCCCATTTAGAAAGTTTAATATATACAAGAATCCCCTAAGAAGCTGTTACATGGAAGGTCCTTCTACAGTGTCTGCCCGGCATTTCACACTTCTAACAGCAAGATCCAGGTCAGGTCATTCTTATGTGTTCCTGCCAGCCTTAAGTCAGGAAGTGCCCGGCCTGAAAAGATGGCCATGGGGCTTGATCTTCAGATCACTTATAGACAATAGTTCTGGTGAACTGACTAAGATAACGAACTTCCGCAATCTGTGATCGAGGCTCTTTATTAAGTTAAGAGCTATTAATTACATGTGTCTCATTTCTGGTTTTTTTTTTTTTTTTTTTTTTTTTTTTTTTTTTTAGTATGGGTCATCTAGCTATTCTATCAACTATTCATTTTATCTCAGTAGTTACAAGGAATGTCCTCCTGACTGGGCTTCCCTAGGGGTAGCCCTGATTGTTGAATAGGAAGCTGATACTGGTCCCAAGGAGCTTGCTGTCCTTTGGGAAGCCTCTAGCTTCCTGCTGACACGGTGGAGCCTGGTCTGTCTGTCACAATGACAAGTATTGCTAACAACAGTCGGCTGTGCCCCACAGCTTGTCAAGGGCTGAAAATACACACCGACAGTGTGGAGATCACGTGTTACTGTGGAAGCCTGAGTCCCCGCCTCTGCTCTCTGACCTCTGCGTCACTGCCCCCGCAGAGACCAGCGCCAAATGGTCCTGTTTAGTCAAGGGTACCAGCTCCAACTAGTCACAGAGCTAGCCTGCTTCTTCTTTTCCCAAGCCAGCATGCTTTAACCACAAAGAACTCAATAAATGGAGCCTGAATATTTAAAGGATAAAGCCTACTGGCTTTTCAAAGGCATTTGTATACATTTCAAAGAGAAGAGTTAGTACTTATAATTATAGCTCTTCTAAAGTAAATGCTCTAAAAAAAAGAAAGAGAGGAGAATCCTTTCGACAGGTTTATCTCGTTTGCTGTTCACAGGACTCTATATGGTCCAGGTGGGCCTCGAACTCGTGACCCTTCAGGTCTATGGTTCTATGCCTGGTCTTTTCCCCTTGTCATTAACAGAAAGAATTAAGTCTTTTAAAATCTGTCTTTCCCCTTATGCATCCTAAAGGGAGAATGTGAAGTGACTTCATTCTAAACTCAGGTAAAGGCAAAGCTGGGACACTCAGGCTACCTTCTGTCTCTTGAGTGTCGGCCTCCAGGCCTCTAAGGCGCAAGGGCTGAACTAGATGCCCTAGGGGTGTCCTTACGGCACATTCTCAAATTCCAGCTCTTTGTGGTCCTCTCAGGCTTTGATATTATTCGTAGTGCTGGGAAGGATGACTCAACCTGTCCTCCCAGCACTCGGAAAGCTGAGGCAGGAGGACTGCTCCAAATTTGAAACTGGCATAGGCTACATTTTAAGTTGCAGACCAGCCTGAGTTACAGAGTGAGGGCTTCCCCACTGCACCCCATCTCAAAAGTGTGTATATACAATGTCCACACAGTGTTGGGACTGTTGGGTGGTTTTGTGCCTTGACTCTGGCAGGGGTGAAGGGATGTGTTTACAGTGTCCGACACCTGCCAGACTAGTTTTAAAACTGCTTGTCGGTAGCCCAAGCTGTATAATGTAGACACTTGGGCTCACACAGCTTATAGTGTGCAGTGCACCGTCCTCAGAGTCAGTACAAGCTGGCTGCAGGGATCGCTTGAGATATCATCTTATGCCAGAATTAGCGAACTTCAGGCCTATTACAAAAAAAAAAAATCCAAGAAGAGTCTGAGACACCTAGCTAAAGCACACAGGACAGCTTGGGCAGTTGGTTCAATAACCACCACGCTTAGCACAAAAGCCTTTTCTGAATTCTGAATCATGATTTAATTCAGATACTCAGAAATGAGATTCCTAGGTTGAGAACATGGGTGTGTACAGTGTGCACACATCTATGAATCAGCTACATGGACTTGCTGTGAGAAACAACTCAAGGAGGAAGGATTGATTCGGAAGTTTTCAGTCCATCACAGCAGGGAAGACAGTGGTGAAAATGTGAGCCGAAGGTTGTTCCCGTCCTGGTGGACCAGAAAGCAGAGGATGAGGCTGATGGACGGTCTGGAGCTCGCCTCCTGAAGCTTCCACATAACCAGCTAGGGAGCACGCCCTGAAAACATGAACGCACAGGGGGGGACATTTCAGATTCAAGCCAGAACTCTCCGTGTATAGTTTTTCCTTAATAGTACTTTACCAATGGGCATTCCATCATGAATATGTTTTGCACATGACTCCTTTAATACCGGTGGGGTTGCCTTTTAATGAGCACTAATAATTAATTATTGATGGGAAAGGTGTGTCCGTTCTGAACGCAGTCTCTTCTGCACTTACCTGATAGCCGATCCCGGCCTGTTGAAGTTTGTAAACAGTAGCCATGGTACAGGACATCCACACTCTCTTTGGGGACCTGTCCTCGCCGCTTTTCCCATCCACAGATGTCATGAGGTTAATGGATAATCTCTCCAAACTGTCTGTGGTTCTTCTCTTTCCTTCCAACCCTGATTTTAAATTACATCTGGAGGATATTATTAGCTTAAGAGCTCTGTTTGGTGCGCGGCTGAATACTGATGAAAGAGTAGGAAGCGAAACCCTCTGGGTGCGGAGATAGGCAAGGAGCAGTGTTTATCAGAATGCGCCAGGCACGCCTTCCCTGTTGCCTTCCCGAGGCTGGAGTAAGCAAGGCTTTTCATAATAGCTGATTATGAATATGAATTACTTCTATGCTGAGGACAGAATTTATGTGCTCAGCCTTCTTTTCGTGTTTTCCGGTTACACTCTGGACCTGCGGGACTCACCTACGTGTGCCTGAAGCTGGAGGAGGGTGGAGGCGGTACGTTCATACTAGGAACGTCCTTAGAATGTGAGTCTTAGAAAGGACAGGCTGCTCACCCAAGGGCACATTGTTCCAATGCAGATCGCTAGGTTATATTCCTTCAACTATTGTCCATGCTGAGCTGTGCTGTTCTATGCCATCTTCAAGCTATCCATCTCCAGTCCATAAACTGGGATCAAATACATATACTAA
>NC_022017.1:43054892-43073353 GCF_000317375.1 Microtus ochrogaster | reverse complement strand
ACACACACACACACACACACAATACTAATAACATTTCTGAATACTAGAACATTTAGTGCTGCTTTGGATTGACCCAAAGATTGATTGAGAGCCCCAAGATCTGAATTCATAATTTGAGTTCAGTTCACCTCGCATCTCTTAGTCATTCAAAGAGCCATGTTATTTATCTGTGCCTTTCTTTCCTTCCTGCCATGAACTTTGCTCCAAGTTCTCTGTTTTTCTCAGCAAGGAGTCACTTGGACATACAAACAGTCATGAAGTGAGTGGACACAGGATGCACATCATAACATTGGAACAGAGATTAGCAAGCATCTCCAAGCTTTCTTTGTCTGCAGCATGGACACGGAAATGCTGTCTGCTTTTCTGGGTACTTTAAATGGATTGTAGGCGTATGGAACACCAATCAGCTTACAGAGCTCTGAGCTGAGCTTATTATTATTAAGCAGTAGAGTATAAAAAGGCTGCTATGGTTCTTCTACCCTCATCCTGAGTGTTCCCTGTTGATTTCCACCCTGTTCCAAGAATTCCAGAACTCAGTAATTGGCTAGCACCTCTCAAGATGACTCTCATTCAAATTAGAGCAGCTGGATGGAGTTCTTAGAACATAACACTGCTCAACAGAGTTTAGGCCGCCTATGAAAGAGGCCTGGAAGAAAGCACTGCTTATGTAATGAGATTACTCACTTTGCCATGAATTTTAAGCTGCTTTCTTAGCTTTCTTCCAATCACCTAGTCTTAAGGAGCTCCCCAGAGCCCTAACTCTGCCGTTAGCACATCCTAGATGTTACAGTCAGCTCACTCTAGAGTGTCTGGCAGACGGGGAAATCAAGACTCAAGGAGGCAAGCACCATTAGGTGGTGATCACGAAGAGATTATGGAATTATCCGAGGAGAACATTTTAAACCTTCTAATCCAGTATCTAATAAATGAATGGGTAAGTTGCCAGGCAGTTCCTTACCATGGAAATATCAGGAGTCTTTCTGTCTTACAAGCCAGGATTCAAATTCTAGTTGGATGGCTTATTGTATGTACATCCTTGGAAACCTTGTTTGATCTCTGGCTTTGGGTCTCCAGCTACAGAAAGAATAGCTTGCTTCGTTTCGAGACAGACCCAGAGATAATAGAATCCATGAGCCAGAGGCAAGATGTACAACCGCAATTTGAGCTATTCAGTATATTAGTATATGCTGATAATTGTATAGAAGAGTGACTAACATATAGAAGCTATATATTATTTATTTCCTATAGTCTTAAAATGTTTCCGAGTACTTTGCAGGTAGGTCATTGGTTGCCATAATTTCTCAATGGGAATGAGAGACTACACATATTCATGTAGTTAAGAGACATTTCTAAATCACAGGACATGGTAGAGTGGCATAAGAAACCAACCAAATAGTCGTATAATCTCTAGTCCACGTGTGACCCCAAGAGAGAAGCTGTGACAGAGACTGCATTTGTTAAAAATGCTTCTATGATGCCTGAGTCCCCTGCCAGCTCCACTGCCCCCTCCCTGTCACATCACCTCGGACCTCAGTGCACACGATCTAAGGAGGCAGGAGGAGAGAACAGTCTCTTCCACTAAGAGCAGGAGTTCCAGCAAACCAGAGTCCCCAGAGCCTGAACCGGCACTGGCTTACAGAGGACCTGCCATGTAGTGAACGCAGAGTTGAACAAGAAAGAATGACTTGATTTCTGCACCGCAGTTTTCCAGTCCAGGATTTACATCACCGTCAATAACTTTACCATGGTGTTTGAAAGAATCGCCTGGCATCACAACTTCCAAATCAGAGGGGCTGTTTGCCGTAGAGGAGGGGGTGGTTCTAAAATAGAAGGTTAGTTCTGATACCATTAGCACATGTACACATGCACACACAAACACACACACACACACACAATAAATGATGGGTGACAGAGAAACTGTTCTGAAAATTCAGGGTCACAGCCACCAATATCCTCTTGAGAACTGATGGAAAAGGAAGTAGTTGGCACAAGAGGCCTGCCACTCGAGTCGTTAGCTACCTTTCTGATGACCGCGCAGTTTCTATCATTATTATTCTTACTTATTCCCATATTAATGATACCAGAGTGGTCCACGCAGGATATCTGTGTCTATATATCTGTCTATACACGTGGAACCCTTTCCATACACAAAACTCAGCGGTAGTATCATTACGGGCCTCTGTGGTGGTGATGGTGTGCACGGCTAATGCAGGTGTGTGCACACATGTGCGCAGGTGCATGTGCCCAGGTATGCATGCACAGAGAGCAGACGTTGACATTGGAGTGTCTTCATCGTCACTTTCTACCTTAAGCAAGGTCTTTTCACTCGGCCTGAAACTTGCAGTTTCAGCTAGACTGGCTGTCCTGTGGGATCCTGGGGTCTGCTTGTCTCTGGGTCCTCATTACCGGAGTTATGTATGCTGAACAGGCTTCTACGTGGGTGAACAGCATCTGAATTCAAGTCTTCATGCTTTCCCTACTGAGCCCTCTCTCCAGCCCCACCTGCGGATTTTATGATTTCCCCCACAAGACGGTTTCTCCCAGGACCAAAACCCACAGATACTTCTCAAAAGACTTGCTGGTAATCCTGGATATGATGGCACATTGGGAGAGTTGGTTCTGCCACAACAGGTCTGTGTGATTAGACACTGGTGTTTCTGTCTGGTGCAGGGCAAGGTTGAAGCTGAGTTCCACTTGGTCACAGCAGAAGAAGCCGAGAAAAACCCTGTTGGAAAAGCCCGGAAGGAGCCCGAGCCCCTGGCCAAGCCCAAGTGAGTATGATTGGGCTGTAGTGGGAAACCTGGGGCAAGGGCAGGGCCTCTGCAGCCCTTTGGGGTTTCTAATACCCCGACATCTCCTGTTACCACACTGAGAACTCAGGAGTCAGGTTAGTGCCATCCAACCTGTGGAGTTTATGGTCTCTCTAATTGAAAAACGCCCTAAAGATCCCAGACTGTTTGCAGAGGGGCAGTAATAGGCACCTGGAATGTGTCTAGCCAGCCTTCCTTTCCCTCAATTACGTGCATGGGAATTGGCTTAGCGATTCTCTAACCAAATTGACAGGATTGACTTAACCCTCTCACACCTGATCAGAAACTTTTGCTTCATTGTTACAGCTGCTCCAGTTAGGGTTTTTGAGAATAGCACAATATTCCAGATTGACTTGTGCCCATCCATCATCCACTTGGTCACCACGACACAAGCAGATAATCCTACTTAATTTTGCCATTTTTTTTCTTTTTTTAATGATGAAAACATTTTCTTTCTGACACATCATTATTTGAAAAACTAAATGCCCAGAATCAGAATTTTTAGAAAAATAATGATACTTGATTGCACTTGGTTCTTGGTTGCGTACCCATTAAAAACTGAATGTCCAGGAAATAAGTGTATAAAATGACTTTTGGAATTATGCTTGCCCCCGCTCTTCCCCAGACCCAGGGTGCAGGATCCCCTCTGCACCCGTATTATACCTCTCATGCCGTTAGAAACATAATGGGTGTTTAGTTACCCACTATCTCCAACTTGCTCATTGAAGCATCCATTTCAACCTACGTTGCTCACAGAGACCATGGCAGCACACACAGGGTCTGCACAGGCTCGAGCAAAACTGGGGTTGCAATGCTGAGAGGGGGAAGTGGACACAGGCTCCCATCCCTAACCAAGAAGCCATCTACAAGTGATACCTGCTTGCAAAAGAGCAAGTAGTTTTCTCCAGTGGAGCCTCACTGGGTATATAAACCACACTTCAGGGCAGGCCCATGAATGTCAGAAGATGTCCAACATAAACCAACTCAATGGTATTTTTGTAGAATTTTTGGTCATGTATTGCTTTGTTTGAACTTTTTTTTTGTCTTACTGGTCTTTTGCTTGTAATATTACAGTTTCCAATTTTGTGTTTTTATGGATTTTGTGTCTGGCTGGCTGGCTGGCTTTCTGTGCATGCCTTTCTTCTTCCTTCCTTTCTTTCTTTTTTTCTTTCTTTCTTTCTCTCTTTGTTTTATTCTGGCTCAACTTTTTTGTTTATTTTCTAAATAAAGAAAGAAAGGGCATGGCTGGGGAGGCAGGGAGGATCTGGGAGAGGCTGGGGCAGAGAACTATCATCATCCTATTGGTCTGAGAAACTTTTTTCAATTAAAAAATAAATTAAAAGGTATCCCAGTTTGCCATGTTGAGTTGGCATTGTAAAGAAATTAACAGCCATATTGGTCTAGATATGTTGAACTTAATTTTTTCCCATTTGTATAGGGGTAACTCACTGTATTAAATATGTAAGGTCTTATCTACGTGGGTTTGATTACAAAAACTAATAAAGTATCCTCTAAATAATAAAAAACTTAAAAATAAATAAATAAAAATGAAAAAATACTTTGGAGGGTACAAAAGAAAAATAAGGCATAAGCTCTATCTTCCAGAAGTTCTCCATTTCTTTAGGAGACTCATAAAATAGTTATGAGAATATAGTAGACAAATATACTATGCTCAGAAAGAGGGCCAATCAAGGTGAGGCAGGAACTCAGAGTGAGGGGGGGTCCTGATGGACTGAGGTGGTTAGGGTAGATTTCATGCAGAAGGTGGACTTGAGCTGGTCATAGAGGGACAGATGGGGGATGGAGGGTGTGGCCTTTGGGCTGAGTTCTAATGAGGTTCTGGTTTTATTCAGAGTAACCTTTAACCCCAGGAAGGAGTCATTGTGGACCACTTGGTAAACTGTAGAATGGCCTTTCATCCCTATTCTTAGACTTCTCCCATGGGTCCTCAGAAAGACAGTATAAGAAGTGTTCCTTGGGAGTTTGGGACTCCTGGGTTTTGAACATGACCCCTTCCCTGCTTTCTTCCCTAGCCGCCCAGACACCTCCTTCTCGTGGTTCGTGAGCCTCTTCAAATGCCTGTACCACCTCATCTGGCGGAACTACAAGAAGTACATCATCATCGCCTTCATTCTGCTCATCCTCATCGTCTTCCTGGTCCTCTTCATCTACACCCTGCCAGGAGCCATCAGCCGGAGGATCGTCGTGGGAGGCTCGTAGGGGCAACGCAGAGCACAGACCTCTTTTCACGACTGTTCTCCCCGGTTTCCTACGCGACCCTCTAAGATCATGTGCTATGGCAAATGCTAAGGGGAACGATCCTGTGTCTCAGGACAAACCAGGTTTTCTCTGGGAAGACTGGACTCGGCAGTCTCTCTCTGGCCCAGTCCCTGCTATCATCCTTCAAACCCCCAAGTCCCAAATCTTGTTATTGTTCGTGAGTAACCTGGAACAATCAATGACTCTTTCATCCAGGCCAATCAACTATGACCTCACATTGACCTCAGTGAGACTTTTCTTCATGTATTAGATTCTATTAAGAAAGGTTAAACTCTTGAGTCTAAGATTTTATTAAGAACATCATATTTTAAATAAAATGTCTTCATAAATAGATTGAAAGTATTTAGCAAATTACTAGCTGTTTAACATGTCCCAGATATCACTTGGCTTCACCTTCACAGTTACAGAACACGTTCACTTCAGGCTGCCAAATTGGTTTCACAAAAGTGTATACCGATCATCTAAAACACTTTATTGTTGAAATTCCCCCCTAGAGACAAGATGCAGCCGGGTTACCTTCAAAGTCAACCGAACGTGTGCAGTAGCAGGTGTGAGCTATGAGAAGTTCACTTTAATTTGCTCTATGGCACTTTCCAAACGGAGTGCTTGTAATTTGTCATAAGATATATGGGCTATCATGGTGTGTATATGGGGGGTCAGGGCAGGTTCGCTGCCACCCAGTGGGAATCCTCATTTGCTAACTTTACAGCCTCCCACCAAGTGTTGAGTCCCCACCGGTCATATGATTACAATATGAATGATCAATGCTGCCTCTGTTCATCCCGGTCAGCAGGAGAGCTGGGTCCTAACGTGAGTCCCAAGTACAGAATGTTAGATCCAGTCTGAGAAATAATAGCTTACTCTCTTGACAAGTGGCATCAGTGTGTCTCGAAAAGAAACTTCTGGTCTCCAAAGCATAGTCCCTGCGGTCCATGCTATCTAGAGTGGGGGTTGAAATGAGAACCTCTTCTCTCAGACACAGTGAGAAAATAAAAGAACTGGGATGTTTGGTCTTGATCTCTTGCCAGGACTTTTGCCCCCATAAATTTTTCTTTCTCCTGTCACCGAAGATCATTTAGGGTAGCAATGGGGAAATTAAGTTTAAGTTGGGGTTCCCCTGACTGGATTTATTTTGTCTTTTCTTTCTTTCTTCCTTCCTTCCTTCTTCCTTCCTTCCTTCCTTCCTTCCTTCCTTCCTTCCTTCCTTCTTTCCTTCTTTGAGATTGATCCTGGTATAGACTGTTTGGATCTCAAACTTCCTATGCAGCCAAGAATAATTCTGACTCCTGATCTCCCTGTTTCCATTTCCCAAGTGTGAGGATTGCAGGCACGCCTCTCCATGCTTGCCTTCTTATGTCTATTTTAACACCATGGCATAGCTAGCTGTAACTTTTCTAAGGGCAAGGGAGCTTACATCTACAAAGAAAATCATTCTAGAATGTCCCTGATCCATCAAGAAACAGAAAGTATGCTTTGAGACATTAAAGAATACCAACGTGTAGTGCTGGTGTTCGAACCTAAAGCCTGCTGCGTGCCGGGCAAGCATTCTACAGTTGATTGACAGTCCCTGTGGTTTTAGACTTGAGCACCGCTCATTCAGTTCTGGCTGTGGATGCTCTCTGGCAATTGTAGGTCACATGTTCCTGAAGTGCCGAGAAATAGGAGCTTGCTGTCTTGGCAGTGTTTCCCGGTGAGATTGGCTACATCATTGGTGGCTCATTCCCACAGTGCAGTAATGTACATCCATCCTTAATGGGGAGGTCAGAATGTTTGATGCCATGGGGCATATGTACTAGATTCATTAGAAGTAAGTGTTTGTATATCTATTAGAAAACTATGTACAGTATGCTGTAAAAATAAATATATAAACATCTATGTCTAGAGAAATATGCAAACATGAATAGTGATTATCTAAGCACTGTAATCTTTTCTTTGCATTCCTATTTTTCTATTTCTCTCAAAGCTTCTGTAATAAGTATGTAGTATTTAATAAACATAAACTTACCTCTGTTCGTTTAAAAATATTTATTGTCTCCCATAAGTTGGCAGCTGATATAGAGCAGAGATGAGCATGCAAGGGCAGATTATCATAGGATTTGTGTTCTAGAAGCTTCCCCCAAATTACTGTTTTATCTTCAAATAATGGTTCTTCCAAGAAAGGCAGTGAACAACGAATGTGTTCCAAGAATGAGGCTTTGGGAAAACGCATACATTTCTGGCATTGTTGGAAAGAGGGCTATTATTTTTAGATAAATTTTGATCGAAGGGCAGGTGCTTTCTGGTGAATTCTGGAAGGTATACTCTCAACAAAACGATGCAAAACATTGAAATAGCTAATAACGCAGACAAGAAAATTATCTGGTAATCCCTCTAAGTGAAATAAAGTCCATCAACTTCCCCTTGGTGTCAAAAGATATCCAGATGCTACAAAGCCTGGTGGCAGAAGCCTTAGAAGCATTTCAGAAATGTGTGAGATGGAGTTGGTAAGCAAGAATAATTTTGGCGTCAGCCATGGCTTGTGTTCTATACATAGGATATCACATATGGCCTGCCCTGCAAAGAAAAACTAAACAAAGTAATGTTCTGCCAAATTATGCAGCCCCAGTCCTAAAGATAACCAGTTTCTTTTAAAAAAAAATACCCATTTCCCAAGTTGACGTGAGTCCCTACCTTTGTTTTTGTTTTTTTATAGTTTAAACGAATTTCAGAATGCTTTTTATCTTTTTAAACAACATTGAAATTCTTTCCCCACAAACAATACAAGACAAAATTGGCCCCAGAAGCAATCACAAGCATCCTATAGGACTGAATATCAATATGACATCACACCCTGGGACCATTCGGTAGCCTCTGTTCTTCACTTCTATTGTAGACACCCTGGCCAGAGAGAAAACATTTCATTTACTTTTTAAAATTGGTATGTTTGGAGTGTATGTGTGTGTACATGTTTGTGTGCTCACATCATCATGTACATGCAGGTATGTGAGTGTGTGCTTGCATGTGTGTGTATGTGACTCACAAGTGCCACAGGCAGGTCACTGAGTGCAGGAGCTCAAGTCAGAAATCTGGACGCAGAAACTGAAGAAGAAACCCTGAAGGAACACTTGGCTTGCTTGCTCCCCATGGCTTGCTTAGCCTGCTTTCTTATACACTCAGGACCACCTGCCTAGGGGTGGCGCCATCTGCTGTGGAGTGCCCCCCCTCCCACATCAATTATTAACCAAGAAAAATGCCCCACAGGGTTGCCCACAGGCCAATCTTGTGGTAACATTTCCCCAAATGAATCTACCTTGTGTTAAGCTGATTAAAAAAAAGAAAAAAAGCTAAGCAGGACAGCGGAGCTTGCTGCCACAGACGTTCTTTCTTTCTGGGATAAGATGTTTCCCCTCTCTATTCAGACTCCTGGGACAATTAGCTCAAAAAAAAAAAAAGGAGAGAGAGAGAGAGTGAGTGAGTGTGTGTGTGTGTGTGTGTGTGTGTGTGTGTGTGTGTGTGTGTGAGTGGAGCCATCTCCATCTCCCTGCCTGATTCAAATCCTCAGGAGCTGAACAGTTGGGATTCTGCCCTTCCTCCCAATGCTCGGCTACCCAGATCCAGCATCAGCCGCTGGTAATGCTCAAATGCCTTCCATCACAGCAGAGGGTCCTTTGCAATCAAGAGAAACAGGAGTCTCTGCACACCGGGTTTGTGAAGGGCAATTGAGAAAGGCAACTCTATTTTTCTGAAGCATCACGGTCTGTGGATCTTGGAGTCAAAAGAAAGGGGACTTTGCAAACTGAGACAATGACATGGGAACTTGGGCAAATATGCTTTTTCACAGCGTGGCCTTCAGCAGGTAATGCAACAGTTCTGAAGTCCATGTTCTTACTATATAGACAATGGTAACAAGCACCCTCACCATGAAACTGTAGGAGTCTCAGTGGTGACTAAGGAAAGAGGTGGAGACATCTTCCTAAGGTTTGGTTAGCATAGTGCCTTCTATCTCACAGGGGTTCAGATAATGTTCAGTTACTATGGAAATCACATCAGTCTCAATGACCATGGTCACAAATAATACAACAGTGCATGTGGATTTTTTTACCATAATTCTTCTGCAATCCAATTTTGTATACCAAAAAAAATGACTTGAGCTCTTTAACTATTCATTTATGGTAGGCATGGCTGCCTCTCCTGAAAATTCTTGTGTTTAAATTTTAAGTTCCAATCATGAGTTAGGGGCTCATTCTGGATCCCAAAGTATTTCAACAGCGTGCATTTGTAAGTTGCAAACTTCCTCTTTTTGCTTAACTGCTGCATCCACAGGTTAGGCATAGCAATGTAAATCTCTCACGCATGTGACCCCAAACCTTTTAAATGCTTCTTAGAAGTTCTTCACTCTCCTGGAAGATTCCCCCATAATCCCTGGTACAGAAAACAAGCACTGGGCCATCTGTCTCTCCATCCTGTCACACTGACCCACAGGACTAACAGCCACAATACCAACCAGTGTATATGTTCCACAGGGGCAGACTAAGATCATTCATAGATAGCCTCCTCATATCCAACATAGCCATGTGTGACTTGAATAAACAATCTCAAGCACTAATAAGATACATTTTTAATGCTATTTGGGGGTTGAGGAAATTGAGGGTGAATGTCACACAAGGTACCCTCAGAACTATGGCCAGGATCCCACGTTGACTCAATTCAACCCATCCCAAGAGATCCAATTCAACTTTGGCTGACAGTTGGCTGATTTTCCTGTTTCTTTTCAAAGGCACACATGACCTCTTACTCTTCTATATGTTCATATAGCACACAGAAGGATCCAACAAGATGCTATGAAATTAACATAATTACATTTGTTGCTATGATTCACTGTCTCTTGAAGTATTGTAGAATGTAACGAAGCAGGAAGAACTTTCCAACTCCTAACACCGGATTAAACCTTAAAAACCCTTCTCAAGTCTTGAACTTTGGGGGCTTAGATGGTTGGTTTCATTGATGTCTTCATTTTAGAAATACAGAGACGGAAGACTGCAGGTGTCCAGTAGCCCGAGAGTCCATTTAAAGGAGGCATGGGACAGCCGCCACTTATCCACACTCTGAGCCACCTGGGAAAGAGATCTCCCAACTACCTCCCTTGGGCATGGCCTTGCTCGGACTCTTTCCTGTTCTTTCTTTGTTGTACTTCTGACTGACAGATGAAACCAGTCCAGAGGCTCACAGCAGAGCCAAACCTTGAGGTACAACTCAGTTCTCCTAAACTACAGCCTGCTTGACTTTTCCTTCCAAATCTGGCCTCCCAAAGCCTCTAACCCTCCTCTCCGCCCTCTCCGCTAGCCTCTTGCTTCCTAGTCCTCCTTCTAGGTTTAGTTCCATTTGGATACTTTTTTGAATTATATTCTCTTTTTGTCAACTAAAAATGAGCCATAATTTCAGTCTCCAGAGTGATAAACAGTTGTTTGCAGATGCATAAAACTAAACTTGCTTGTATATTTCCACATGTTCCCAAAGCCAACTGGATTAAAGACCAATAAATAACTCAGTCCGTACCTCTCCTTCCAACCCCGAGAAAACAACAACATAAATAAGACCAAGCTGATGAGCCTGGATGACAGGTGATGATTCAAGTCTCATCTTCAAAAATGTCACCGGAGGCTTTTGTAAATCTGTATTATGCTAAGCTAAGTTACAGCCCAAACAAATGACATTTAGAGAGAGAGAGGCAGAGCCAAATTAAGTTGGCTGTTGATTACATGTTGTAATTAAACCAAACGAGTTGGACTCCTTGATAATAAAAATGGTTGATGGACTCGGAAGCTTTATTACATAATGATTGACGAAGCAGATTTATCCCACAGTGATGAAAAATATCAGAAAAAAATTAAACTGTAGTTGAATGTGCTGGTGCTGACCTATAATGCCAGCCCTTGTCTGTGAAAAGAAGAGCAATCAGATCTCAAAGGCAGTCTGGGAGATATGAGACTGCCTCAACCCCCACCCCACATCAGTGTTTTCAGGGTTCATTCTCTCAATACCCTCCCAAAACACAAAAAGGAGAAAAGTATTTCTGAGTTTCAGGCCAAAAAAAGAGCTTGAGTCTTAATGCCAGCCAGGACCTTAGCCACATTGTATAGCAGTGAGTTACACTGACTGGATCTCCTGGGGGAACTGGGGCGCGCCATGTGTGGATGGGTCTTTTTCTATGACTGTGGTAAGGTTTACTTTCCACAGTTGTTGGCCAGACTGTGTTCGACCAACCATCCCGCTGAAGAACAAAAGAAAATCCTGACAAAATGTAAGAAAGAAAAGTCTAGATTTGATCCAGTTGGTCTGCCTTTAGCTTAGTTTTAAAAAGACCCAAAGGAACCAAAAACAAATGTGACAAATGGAACAGAAATAGCAAAATGTTAAACTTCATCTCAGCTCTATACATAATTATATTAAATAAAAACAGATCAAATACTCCAATTAAAAGACAGATATCAAATTGTATTTTAAAAAAACCAAAGTACAATTATGTTATTTCTACAAGTATATATTATATATAATATATATTATATATATGTAAATTAGAAAACTATAGAACACATCAGGCAGGAGAGAACTGGTATGATCATATTAAATCAGAATATCAAAATAAACAGTTTTTCTAGAGATGAAGTGGACCATTTCTAAATATCAAATACTCACCATAGGAGTGGGGAGATGGCTCCAAAGATAAGAGCACTTGCAGCATAAGCATGTGGACCTGAGCTCAGAACCTTAGTCCCACATACAAAAAAATAAAAAAATCAGAGTGTGGATCACACGTGACCCTGTAACCTCTGTGGGGTACAGAGATGGAAGGATCACTAGGCCTTACGCACTACCAGCCCAGCTCCAGGTTTAGTGAGAGACCCTGCATCAAGGGATTAGGATGGAGAGCGATAGAACACGACACCAGATGTCCTTCTTTGTTGTCTGCATGAGTACATGCGTATGTGCATCTGCACACACACACACACACACACACACACACACACGCGCGCGCGCGCACACACATACTCAAGCATGTATCCTAAATACTATTAATACTATTAATTAACCAAGAAGGCATAATAAACTTAAGTGAATATATATGTGTGTGTGTGAATACATATATATGTGTATAGAAACATCACAAATATTTGTGAGAAAAATATTGATCAAAATGAACAGAGGTGACAATCATAGTGGGTCACAACCCCTTCGACAAACCCCTGTCTTCCAAAATATTTGCATTACAATTCATAACATTAGCAAAATTACAGTTATGAAGTAGCAACGAAAATAAATTTACAATTGGGGGTCATCATAGTCTGAGATACTGTATTAAAAGGTCACTGCCTTAGGAAGGTTGAGAACCACTGTCCTAAGGGTCCCATAACCTTCCCAAACAGTGCCAACAGCTAGGGAACAACTGTTAAAATATACGAGCCTGTGGGGAACATTTCTTATTCAAGGCACAACAGCCTGCTTCATGTGCATTCCCAACTAACATTTCATTAATGTGTACATAGCATCAAGATTAATGGTAACACTAGTTATGATATCTACAGTACTCAGGGCCCTTATGGGGGCTTTCCCCTGATTTCTGAGGTAAGAGAACACAGGCTGAGTCATTGAAAGTTTGAGCATGGTCTATCAGATCACCTAGCTGATGATTACACGATACTAAGACATTGTGATTGCTGTTGACTGGAGGCAATGAGATAAAAACTGGCTTCTATCCGGCAACTATATCATACAATGGTTTGCACGTATTAAAACAGTAACTTACTCTGGTGGGAGAGGACATGACAGTATTTGTTATACATTCAATTCCTTGATTTTTTTTTGTTTCTTCTTTGACTAATTAATTTTGAATTGATATATAATATAATGCTGGGTGGTGGTGGTGCACGTCTTTATTCCCAGCACTCGGGAGGCAGAGGCAGGCAGATATCAGTGAGTTTGAAGCCAGCCTGGTCTACAGAATGAGTTCCAGGACAGGCTCCAAAGCTACACAGAGAAACCCCATCTCAAAAAACCAAAAGAAAAGATACATAATATAATAATACTCACATACACAATCATTTTTGCTGTTGTTTAACGGGGATTTGAACCTAGGGCATCACAAACGTTAGGCAAGTGAACTGCATCCCTGGTCCCTTTGGGCTGTTTGAGACAGTCTTACTGAGCAGTTGACACATTGAACTTGCACACTTCCTGCTTCGACCATTGAGGTGTTCTGAGTACATTCCTACATCATAAGACCTGGCCAATGTGTACAACTCAGCTCACAGACAATGGAGAGGGACAAAGACATGCGCTTAGGAGGCTCAGTTGTTTTTAAGTTAAAAGATTATTTCTTTTTAGGATAAAATCATGTAATTTTTTTTGCTTCAGGAACTGGATTAGATGCCCTTGGGGGAGAGAAGTATATTAATTTTAGCTCAATTTGCATTTTAGTACAATGCCATTTCCAGTTTGGAGTGTGGAGGAGAGTGAAGCTATCTGGATTCCAGGTTGTAAAAGGGGGCACAGTAGAGCCGTGTCTCCTGCTGTTCATGTTGGCATTGCTGGGGCTCAGAGAGGTGAGATCCCTCCCAACCTCTTATGCCCATCTTTCCATTTCGTCCTCTTCCAAGAACAGACCCTACTTCCCAAAAGTTCTGCGATCTCGCAGAATAGCTGGACCAGCTGAGGACCAAGTGTTCAAAGACATTAGCCCGTGGGAGACATTTCACATCCAAACCGTAGCACATTCAAGGTGATTAATGTGATAATCACTCTGCTTTGACTGTATTCGAAATCATGCCGCATCCCATAAATAAATGCATCTATGATGTGTCAATCCAACATACACCGCGAAACGGAAACCAAAACAAAAACGAGGCTCAGGACTTAGGTCATCCCCCTTGGCACTCAGGCGCATTCAGGGAAGAGACACTGGGGATGTCAGGCTTCCCTCCCTGTGTGCCTTCTATAGCCACTGTGCCAGGCCAGCTGGATCAGAGACACAGCAGGAGAACTGGGTGGAGGTAAAACGAAGGCCAGCCCTTGCTCAACTTGTGACTGTGTTCCTTGGGCCAGGTCAGCGAGTAGCCATCCCACTGGGAAGAGGCTAGAAGGGGGCGGACCCGTTCTCTGTAATTAATTTGTTCTACCTTCCAGATTTCATAACAGGAAAGGGGAGGAATACACAGGACAAGCTCGTCTTCACTGTGGGGATGTCATCCTTGTGGGGGCCTCTTCCAATAGTCAGCACCTGAGTAAAGCCCAGTCCCAAAAGATCTCCTCTAAAACCACAGAAGACTGAAGAGATCAGTCTCGAGTGGGTGGTGTCCAGCAGGTGTTCAATAGATTGCTGTCACGTGACACTACCACTTCCCCTCTCTCTTTCCACTCGGCGGGAGAGGACACTACAGGAAGTCCCAGCAGACCCTTGTTCAAGAAGGCAGCGGAATTCTTTCCTACAGGTGCCTTGCGGTCAGCCCATTTAGATTTCCCAAAACCCAACCCTTGTTAATTATTCAACATTTTCCCATGATGTCACAAGTAAAACGACATGCTCTAGAAACAAATAGTCTTCAAAAATATCCTAGGGTTGGTACAATCACCGGCTTTGGTGATGTTCCAATGTTAAAATTATAACGAGAGAGTACATTGTGGGTTTAAGGCTCCTTTACTTTCTCCAGAGTGAACACAACTGTTCTGCAGATCCGTGTGTGGAAAGTCTAAAACACAAATTGAAAGTTGGATTGGAAATCCCCCCTGGAAAAAAAAAAAATCTGGCTCTATCAGTTCTTTGGGAAAATACAGAATTAGCTGGCTAATTCTGTTCTAGCACCCCTCTGCTTGGCAAAGAGTGATTTAGACTATTTCCTGTCAACCCGCTAAATCAAAAACCATGTGCTTTCCAGGAAACCTGAAGCTACTAATTACCCAGGCCGTGTTTGCCTTTATGCCTTTTCTATGTGGTGCGCTAGCGTCCTGCCCCTCTGTGACGTGGTGGGCGGTGAGGATTCCCAGCACAGAGAGCTGAGCGTTTTGTTTTGTTCCTAGCAACGTCATGGAAGCACAACCGCTGTCAACCCCACTGTAATTTGGCTGACGCCCACGGAAAACAACGCCTCTCTGAAGTGGGGGGGGGGGGCAGGAGAGGCTTTAGGACATCCGAGGGCCCCGCGGAGCAGCTGTTTCTACACATCCAGCCCTAAGGGCTTGGGTGGCTCCTTTATTTGCTGAAGAGACCCCACTTTCTTTCTGCTCAGCTTCAGCCCTCCATCCTGCCCTTGAGTTCCAGGTATGCTTGCTGTTCCTTGCTTTGACAGCTGGAGACTTTGTATCCTCTCTTGGTCCCACGTTCTGTCCAGAACTCGGACCTCCAGCAATACTAGAGTCCTCCCAAGGAATTCCCGTGGAGGAGGTCTGTACTGCCTCTAACTCTAACTCCAGTAGAGGTGAGAGACTCCTAGTGGATCACCACACACAAAGGGCTTCACTAAAACATTACAAAACTTTTTTATTTCTTTTTTTAAAATTGTTTTTTAATTGAAATTTTGCATACCAAACCCAGTTCCCACTCCCTCTCCTCCTCCTGCTCCCTTCACCTTCACCCCCCACACACCCCTATTCACTCCTCAGAGAAGGTAAGGCTTCCCTATGGGGAGTTAACAAAGTCTATCATACGGCTTTGAGGTAGGACCAAGGTCCTGCCCACTATATCTTGGCTGAGTAAGAGAATGGGCTCCAAAAAGCCAGTTCAAGCAGCACAAAGCTTTGTGCTTTGAGAGACAAGAGCCAACTCAGAGAGATAAGAGAGGTGAATTAACAAATCCTAAAGCAGGTGTTTAGGAGCATTGCTCAGACCCCAGCCTCCTTCACTCACACCCTCAACAAGGGCACCCCACCTGGCGGCTGTCTTCTCCGTGCGCTGTTTTTCTCTGGCTGTACCACCATCCACAGCCGAGAGATTTCCCAGCATGACCTGGTATCCTTCTATTAAATACGCAAAGAAGAATGTCCCTAAAAGTGTCGAGTGAAGAAAAATAAGGCACCAAAAAAAAAAAAAAAAAATAAGCACGGAGTGAGCCTGCTCCAAGCTGCGTGCAGGTGCACGGTAGGTCGCTAGCGATGGCTGCTCTCCAGAAACCGCGCAGTGAGATGCAGGAGAAGCGGTGCTCGGTTCTTACTCCGTGCCATTCTATTGTTTAACATTGTACAATGCAATGTTGACCCTATACTTTTCAAAACGACTCTATACTCTGTATCCACCTTCAGCTTATGCTATGTCACTTCCTATGCATTGTAGGCACCTTTAAAAAATGTTAAACTGCCGCGGAGGAGCAGGTTTGTGCCATGACACACGTGCAGAGGTCAGGACAACTTCGCGAAGTCGGTGCTCTCCTTCCACCTTTATGTGGGTTCTGGGGTTTAATTCAGGTTTTGAGGCTTTGCTTGCCAAGGCCTTTACCTATGGAGCTATCTCACTGGCCCTTATTATACCTTATTAGAATTTTTTTATTTTATTTGCCCATTCCTTAAGATATGGTTGTTACTTATTTTACTGATCCATATGCTATGGTCATCTTATATACTATTGCTATTAGTTCTTTAGACAAATAGTTATTTCAAGATAAATTAAAAATAAGGAAAATAAAATACTTTCGTTGGAGGACCTTGAGACGCCTTGGTGGTTAAGAGCATGTACTGCTCTTCCAGAGGACCAGAGTTTGGTCCCCAGCACCCAAAGCAGGTGGCTCACAACTGCCTGTAACTGCAGCTCTGGGGATCTAATGCTCTCTTCTGGCCTCCTCCCCAGTGCACTCAGGCGCACATACCCACGCAGGGACAGACACATACCCACATAACTAAAAATAAAACTTAAATGTCAATAAAATATTTTCTTTTACCTTTGCTTTTTCTTTCTCTGATTCTCTCCCTTTATAGTTAATGATACAACATTTTTTTTTCAACTGTTTGTAAAGTCCGTTATAGTGTTTCTTGCAGGAAATTTTTATTGGTGATGAATTTTATACATTTTTGTTTGACTTGCTGAGAAAGTCTCTGCTCCCCCAAGCTCTCACTGGGTAAGAATTCTGCACTGGTGGGTTTGTCTTACAGCTCTCTCACTATATAACACTGTTCCTTTCTGGTGTGCAAGGGTTCTGATGGGAATTTTGCTGCAATTTTTATTTATATAAATTTTTTATATTTATTCCTAGTATTTTAAATACAAGGCATATTTTAACATCCTCAGGTTTGGTCCAAAGATTCCTCTTCATCTTTAATTCTCTGTAGTTTGAGGATGATAAACTACATGGAGCTTTCTTGCTTCATTCTGATTGCTGTTCTCTGAACTTCCTGGATCTGTGATTTGGTGTCTGGGCATAGCATGGAAAAGTTCCTGCTATTGCTAGCTCAATTATCCCTCCTAATCTATATTTTTGTTTGTGAGCCTAGCCTTTAATGGCTGAGCCATCTCTCCAGCCCCCTCCTAATCTATAATGTAATTCTGATTTTCAAATTATTTTATCCTAACTTTGTCATTATTCTGTGTTTCTTGCCCCATTTTTCCTTACCGTATTTAAGCTTGAAAAGTTTGAGTTGACCAATCTTTCCTGGTTCCTTCCCACACCACATCCAATCCACAGATGAGTCCGTCAAAGCTGCTCTTCGTTTCTATCAAAGTGGAGTTTCTTACATTCCATTTTTTCTCTTTCTCTTTGACATTACAGTATAGTTGCACAATTTCTCCCTTCCCTTTCCTCCCTCTCATGTGCCTCCTTCTCCCCCTACTGAGCCATCTTCTTCACATCCTGCACTTGTTCTCCTGTGTTGTCTTGCTTCTCCCATCAGCATCAGAAGCATTGCTCACACTTACTCTTGTGCTGTTGGCCTGATCATTCCGACATCTGAACCATCGTCGCTGAGTCCGGTTCTAATGTCCATCTTATCAGGCTGCTTTTCCTTGACTTTTGACATGACCCATGGTGTTTTGCTGAAAGCTAAACACGATGCATTGAGCACTAGGACCTTCGGTGTGATGTTGCCTGTCGATTCAATCAGGAATTACCCTAACTACTAGTATCTGTCATTGTGGGGATCAGAATCTTCCAAAGCTTCTAAAAATTTGCGACATTCATTCATCCCCGGCAATCCTGATCAAAGACACTGATGCTCAGCTTTGAGATTTGGTTGTCAGAATTTGATCTATGACTTCTTCTACAATCTGACATTTCTAATTCAGTACGCTGGAAATCCACTGTTTGACTTTTAACAAAGTGTTTTTTGTATTCATTGAAATAAAATCCTTTTTTTAAAAAATGGAGTTATTTCTCATAGGTGTCTGTCTTTAACTCTTAGGTGAATGAACTTTTTTTT
>NC_022017.1:43032650-43054430 GCF_000317375.1 Microtus ochrogaster | reverse complement strand
GTAGATCAGATCCACTGTCTCAGTGGGTGGGTGCACCCCTCGTGGTCCCGACTTCTTTGCTCAGGTTCTCCCTCCTTCTGCTCCTCATTGGGACCTTGAGAGCTCAGTGAATGAACTTAAAAAGAAGTAAGAGTCTTAATTGGCAAGGAGTTATACCTGTAAATTCAGCAGGACCTGCCAACATTGTCAATCTCTCCCTAAAGGGAGTATTATTTCTTCCTTGCTAAGTCTGGGCCAGCTTTCTTTGCGCCCAACACGCTGGTCTCTGTACTCAACTGGCAGCTAGTCTCTTGGACCCAGACAACCTAGAAACAAGTGTTTCTACAAAGCCTAAGAAGCACCTCCTCCCTCTGTCCGTCTGTGGGTGGATGGAGTGCATGGCCACCCCTAACATGAGAATATGGCTCCATTGCAAAGGCCGTGGATGAGAGAACTCAGTGACAGACACAGGGCTAAGGGACTGGTGGTGGCTGTCTTTCTGATAGCAGCCCCTTCTAATGGAGAAGGACTCTGTGAACATGAAGGGACCATGTGTGTATGCTGCCGAGGAGCCACGAACATGTGTGGGGCCTTTCTGCAGCCCCACCCTATAGCCAGGACTGAGGATTTTTCTCCTGTCCCTTAAATAACCCAGAACAAGGCTGGTGGTAATAACAGAGGCTTCTCTGAAGGGCACCGAGTTAAGCAGTTGAGCAGCACAGAAACTGTACCAGCCACGAGACTACGGCAAACGTCTTCATGTTCTGGGGGACTCAGCATCCTTAAGGATAAAATGGGAACAAAATCTCCTCCTTGGCCTTTTCTGACACTGTCTTTGGGGGTCTTGGGGCACAACTGAACAGAGCTGGAGGGTGTGGCCTCAGGCCCTCCCTTTGCTTTTACAGTTTATGCTGTGACATCTGGCCTCAGAGAGAAGTCACAGTGTGAAAGTGTTCTGTCCTGCTGGGATGCCGTGTGGAGAAAATGAGAAAGGTCTTCCTACAGTTGATACCTTTGCCTGTGGGGATTCTTGGTTGCTGCTTCATTACTTCTGTTTTGACAAATATGAGGAAAAGGCAAATCAGCATCAAGTCAACACGAGGAAAACAACAGGGGCATCATGGCGAAAGTGCCCTGTAAGTCTCGAGTCCATCTGCAGCCTTTCAGCTTTCTCCATTCGGTCTCCTTCATTGGCTTTGTGTACCATGGGCGGGGTCTTGGTTTGACTCAGTAGGAGAGTAGCAGAAAAAGCAATAATAATAATAATTTAAAAAGACCAGTTCTGTGCCGTCTTCCCAGATGCAAAATTCTGCCATCTTGTTTCATAATCTGCTTTCAAAGGAAAGTTCATCTCTTGCAAATAAATATAGATTACATCAGTTTTAATGGCTACATAGTATTCCATTGTGCCTATATACACTGAACAAGATTCTCCTAGCATCTTCCCATAGATTTCTTCTATGGATACATGGAATTAAGTAGCTTAAGTGGCTAAGCATTTATCATGGTCTCTTCAGTGTAGAGGATGGAATCCAAGGCCTTGAACATGCCAAGCAGGCTTTGCTGCTGAGTTAAACACCCAGTCCCTGTTGCATTATTTGCTGAATCTGTGTGTGAAAACATGTGTAGCCATCAGAGGGCAACTTCAGAAGTCAGGCCTCACATTCCCTCCCTCTTGTTTGAGACAGCATTTGTTTTTGTCTCTTTGCTTTGTTTTGTTGTTGTTGTTGTTGTTGTTGTTTGACCTACGTGGACCAGGCTGGCTAACCCTGAGCTTCCAGGAGCCTCCTGTCTCTGGTTCCCCATCATGATGCAGGAACAATGGGATTACAGACACAACCATGTGCAGTTTTCTGATGGTTCTAGGGAGTCAACCTGAGATCTGCATGCTCACAGCGAGCACCTTTCCCCACTGGACCATCTTCCCAGCCTCTGTCGTCTTATTTCTTCAGGCTCAGTTTCCAGACACACACAGCTACTATAAAAGGGTAGATAGAGTAAAGCTTCTAAAAATGCAGCCAGCCGCTTCTCAGAGATCAATAAATATTATAGAAAATGATGCAAGACTAGCAGCAATCTGTACCTTCGATGTCAGTGTAATTTTTCCAGTTGATAGTCTAGAGACATAAAAATTGTATATCATTTTCAAAAAATTAACCTTCACATGGTTCCTTGTAAGAGACATCGCTATGAAGTGGTTTTATCATGGTCATGAGTTTCCTGAAGAAGGAAGACAACAAAGGCTAAAATTGAAGGCTGGGAGGGGTACCTGAGGTGACAGAGAGGTGTGGGACTTCCTTACCCGGGACAGGCAGTGGCCCGAACTTGGAGTGCCTGGTCTGACAGACAGAGATGGAGGTGGGGCACTGGGAGACCTCTCAGTCTCGCTGCCACCAGGGTTCTGCTACTATTCAGGAAGCCTCTCACGCTTCTGGATTGGGGAGGGGGGCGCTTTTAATAACAAAGTGTCTCTTTTAATAACAAAGTGTCTGTTTTAACAACAAAGTGTCTCTTTTAATAACAAAGTGTCTGTTTTAACAGCCAAGTGTCTCTTGGCCATCAAGAAGGGATACTGGTCACCACAGAGAGTGAATTAAAAGCATTCTTATAGTTGAACTTTAACTAATCTCCTTAAGCACAAAATCGAGTGCACCTGCACGTGCGGACAGGCACAGACGTGCACACTCGCACAGGGCTGTAGTCTGAATTCCCTCTGGGCTTCTGTCCCTTGCTATAATTAGTCACTAGGAAATTATAATTAGCCTGCATTGCAGTTGGGTCCTAGGGACAGTCATGTAGGGTGAGTGCAAGATGATGAGGGTTGGACCTAAGAGGGAGGATGGAGAAGAGAGGAGGAAGGAGAGGAGAGAGAGTTCTTCCCGGCATTTTTATCCTCCCTCTTATATATAAATGTAACCTTTGTCTTTGGATATTTTCTTCATGATGACTGGGCAAGACAATAATAATAATAATAATAATAATAATAAATAATAATAATAATTTTCATTCATTTCCAGTATTTTATTCCAGTCCTTAAGTCAGGGACTCTAAGGACAGCCAACCCCTTCAATCCGACCTAGTGACTGTCTCTCATCGCTGCTGTGTTTCACTTTGCTGACTGGTATATGCTATTTCCTATTTTATTAACTTTAGCTATCTAGACTCTGGTGTAAAGGGGATGGACACCTGTTCTGTAGTTAGGGGACTTCTCAGGATAGCTAGGGCCCTGTATCTTTGGTGTGCACTATTTTCTTCAGGCTATGGCATCTGAAGTCCTTAGATTTCATCAGGATATGCTGTGTCACACACACTGAGAGCCAGTCTGGTCCCCTGAGAGGCATAAACCATGAGATATCACAGGCACTACTCTCTTGGCTTTGAAAAACACACACTTTCATAAATTGCGTTTTGTCCAATTTTCATAAAAAGAACACTTTTGCATTTGTAATTTTATACATGACTTAAAGAATTGAGTCCTGACAGGAAAATTCTTCCATTTGTTTGGGTATAACGACAGCAATACAGATTTCCAATGCCACAATGCTGGCATCTGCAGTAGCTTTACACGCAGCTTCTGGCTGTCTCAATCCCTTATTCTGCTCCACTGTTCACACGCCTTCGGTGTCACCCTGGAGGAGATGTGATCACGTGACGACCACCTCCAGCAGCTAGCTCTTCATGCTGCTCTGGCTGTAGTGTCACAGTGGACAGTGAGGGTTTCCAGACATCAGCACCATTTGCTGACCACATCAGACATCCAGATGTGACGGGAGTTTCTGCTTCCTGCTTCTGCAAAGCCAGCCCCTTAGGTGCTCTACCTATGTCTGTATCCTGAAGCTGCCCATACCCAGAATCAAGCATGATTATTTCTGGAAGGGAGGTGTTCGGCTTTACCCAAAAGTTTCCAGAGAGAGCTTTATACTTGGGATCTAGATCCATGGCCAACCGATATTTCTGGATCCTTCTCTCTTTCTTGGACTGCAGTCTCAAGGCTAGAACCTGATTGTGGGAGGAAGATGGAATACAGGGGTGGAAAGAGAGTATTGGCAGGTACTCAGAAGGGAAGTGGCAGGAGTTAGAAAGCTGACTCCAGGATGAGAGCGACATTGAGGAGGTTTATTTTAGAGGGTTTAAAACCTTCCTCATACAGCCTGGTTTAATCCTATTGTCCCTCTGAACTTTCCAAGGGGCTTCAGGAAACCTGACAGATTTCATCAAGAGTCTTGATATGGTGTCATACTGCCTTTCCCACTACTACAATCGAATAACATATTTATCGATCTATAAGGAATAAAGGTTTGTTTGGCTCATGGTTCTGAAGGATGGGAAATTCAAGATCAGATACTAGGGAAGACTCTCCAACAGACTCGAGGTGTCAGAGGGCATCACATGCCAAGACAGGATGGCCTGGCCCAGGTCTCTTCTCAACTTCCTTCCCCAGAGACCTCACCCCCAAATGCTGTGCTTACATGAAGTCATTGTGCTCTCAACCCCCACAGTGAGGATTATAATTTTAAATAAATCTTCTTTTCCTATTGCACTTTATGTATCCATGTGTGTGTATGGGGGGGGGGAGCATGCACTGGCCACACGACACAGATGTAAAACAAAGGACAGCTTCTATGAGTCAGTTCCCTCCCTCCACCATGTGGGTCCCAGGGATTGAACTTGGGGTGGTCAGGGTCGGCAGCAAGCACCTTTACCCACTGAGCCATCTCACCAGCCCTAGCAATTTTTGAGGAGGGTTTCAAACGATGCATACAGATTTGTTTGTTTGTTGTAAATATTACCCTGCCAGAGCCAACCTTTAAAAAAGAGAAAATGCTTCCTCAAACTTGAGACTTGCATTTCTAAATGGTATATACTGTTACAATCACCAGTTTTCTGCTTAAGAAGCTGGGGCTCTAAGACAGATTTACTCTGTTCACACAGTAAGTAGACAAGATCTGAGCCCAGCCAGACACATGTGAAGCCAGCACACGATCCACGCTGCCCTCACCCTGGGTCGTCGCAAGGACTGCGGAATCCCTGAGCGTCTATGGGGCTCTGCAAAGGTCAGGCTCTCTTTCAATGGCTTGAAAAGACAGAAAGGACTTGGTACCTTTCAAGTCTCATAATGATGATAGAAAGGAGTGAGGATAAAGTGTTGAAACTGGAATCAGAGCTGATCTGAATACCTTCGGGGTGCCGGCCCCCTTGCTCGGCCTCCCAACACGGGGTAAATGAATAAGCACTTGTAGAAATAAGTTACCGTGTGGTTGTTTCTGTCCATACAGTCCAGAGCATACCAATGTGGACGGGAAGTCGCCATGGTGGTGCAATTCTAGCCTAGCGCGCTGGTACTGGAACCTGGGAGGAACTCATCGCCCTTCAATGGCCCAGACAAACACAGTTACAAAGAGCAGAAAACCCCACGTTTGTGTGTCTGAGAACCCCAAGACGTCCTTCCTTCCCTCCACTAGCTAAATAAGAAACCATCCCAAGGATCACTATGAAGCTAGAAAATTGTCTGGGGCTTGGACTCTTTTGAAATAATTGTTCTCCAGGGGTGATTTCAATCCTGGCTCATATCAAAATTACTGGGCTTTAACTTTTTTTTTTGTAATATTCAATTAAAACTGTTCTTCCTCTATGAGCACATAATGCCCCACTCGCAATAAAAGTCATGAAAAGTGGTACTCTGTTAAAAGTCCCTATCTTATCCGTGGCCACCAACTGCCAACCCCCCTCCCACATGCCACCAAGTGATTCATTTCTTATAGCTCCTTCCAGAGGCATGGAGATTTCTAGATGCCCTTCTTTGGGCTCTAGGCCAGACTTTCTGAATAGAACTTCCAGGAGAGAATCTAGAAGGTTGGATCATAAGCTAAGCTTTGGCGCTGTCAGGATTTAAACAACCATGGCTGTCAATCAGTCATTCGTTCAATTCCATTTACTCGGCGTGAGCTCCCGAGTGCCAGGCACAATACCGGGTGCCAGAGATCCGGCAGAAAGCTCAGCACATTGCTATTTATGAGCCCCGATTGTGCTGTGGGGTGGAGGAGAGGCAGAAAACAAACTGTAATTATCCAAAAAAGAAGTTCTATGATGAAATCTGGGGTGAGATAATGCGAAGTCTTTCCATTGCTTTTATCACAGCTTGAGCGGCCTCTTCCTCGCCTCCTATTCTTTCCCAGGCCCTGCGCTGGAGAGCGTGTAGGAGTGGGAAAGAAAATGGGAGGCAAATGTTTTTGGAGATTCCATTGTTCCCAAAGCCTAGGATCAGGATGAGCCAGAAGCTGGTGTCCACGTCATTTTCATGTGGTGTCATGTCTCTCCATCAGCGCAGGTCACTGCACCATTCAAAGTGGCATTGGAATAAATGTTTTAAAAATGGCAGTGTGTGTGGTTCTGTAGTGCCGGGGGTGTCTCTTTCAAAGCTGGGGTCACACTGGGTATCTACTCCACACCCCCCCCCAAAAAAAACAGCTGAAAATCTTGGCTGCTGGCACTGTGAACATTTGGTTCCCCAGATGCTGGTGTCATTGATGAACTGGGCACTGTGGCGGATCCCATCACCATTACGTCTATAAGGGAAGGAAGGTTGAGCTGGACAGTGACTTCACTGGGCAGCCCAGTGTTCTGGCCTTGCTTGTATCAGAGTTGGCTTAGCCCTAAGGGTTTGACCGCAAACTGAAATGAAGTCATCTGGTCACGGTATTTAACACAGTACTTTACAAACTGTTAAGGTCTCTAGAAAGACAGCGCCTTGTTCCCAGTGATGGTTGGGCGAGGGGTGTTGCTGGTTATTTACTCTTTTATGCTTTGGCTCTTTGGGGGGGGCCCAACCCCAGCTGCCCAATAAATCACATGGAAGCTTATTCTTTCTTATGAATGCCCAGCCTTAGCTGGGCTTGTTTCTTACCAGCTTTTTATATATTTTTTTAAGTTATCCCATCTATATTTTGCGTCTGGGCTTTTATCTTTATCCTGCATACCTTTCGTTACTCCTTACTCCGTGGCTTGCTGTGTAGCTGGGTGGGTGGCCCCTGAGGTCCTCTTCCTTATCCTGTTCCTTGATCTTCTCTTCCTAGATTTCTCCTCCTACTTATTCTCTCTGCATGCCAACCTGGCCATCCTTTCTCCTGCCCTGCTATTGGCAGTTCATTTCTTCTTTATTAGGCCAATCAGGTGTTTTAGACAGGCAAAGTAACACAGCTTCACAGAGTTAAACAAATGCAACATAAAAGAACGCAGCACATCTTTGCAACATTAAACAAAAGTTCCATAGTACAAACAGATGTACACACATCTTTAATATTCTACAACAGAGGGGTGATGTATAAAACCTGGCCCCCACAGGCTCTCTCATCCGCTTTCTTTCCAACAAAACACTGAGAAAGGAGCCTGGGAGCATGACATCATGCGGCGGGGGATAGACTTAGCCCACCTAGAGCAAGCTGGGGGTCTAGACTGCTCCATTCAGTACCTGGGTCCACACTAAGATTAGCTCTTGATCTAGACGAGACTGGCAGTACCTTGAAACCTGCCTTACTGTCTCCTCCACTTGATCATGAGCCACTAGGGTACCTATGTCTGTCTATTCTCCCACCTAATGGGGACTCCATACTGAAAAGAACAGATGACAGGAGGGACTGTCTTCCCGTCAGAGGTTGGGCCTGTGTCCTCTCTGGTCTCTATCCATTCTGCCCTGATGCATGCCAACTGCCTTCCTCAATCCCTTAGGCACAGTTTTGACCTTAATTCTCATACCAGGCAATGGTATAGGAGACATTAGTTCCACTTCACAGATGAGGAAAGCCTGCAGGGTTTATATGTTGTGCACATCGAGCCCGGTGCATCATAAACACAGCTGCGGTGGATGGATCCAGTATTCTTGTTTCCACAGCAGCCAGCACTAAAACCTTCAGCTCATCAGCCTCCACAAACCCATCCCCCCAGGTTGACTCCTTCCCGTCCTTAGAGTCGCTGCTGCTTTGGGTGCGTATTTAGGGAACAGCTGCCGCTTGGGATTCTGATTGCTGCCTCAAGCAAATCCAGATCTCGGAGTTCCAACGTGATCTTGCAGACCCAGGACTTAGCGTGTGCGGTGAGCTTGTGCTCTGTGACGTACGTTTCTCCATGCAAAGTCACGTGAGGACAGTCTTGAAACTGAAACAGAAATCCCAGTGCACTCCTGAGATACTCCCAAACAAATCCCCCTCCCAGCCTGGGTAGCACAGAGGCCCTGATCCTCATAAGGCCTGAATTTAGGAATAAATTTGTTCTGTTCTTCACGGTTGAATCGTGTCTTCCATAAAAGGCAGGTTGAGGGTCTAGTTACTTACTCTCACTTGGCAATCCTGTTGTTAGAGGTGTAATTGACTAAACTGATCTGAGCCCATACTGGAATAGTGTGTGTCTTTCACCCAGTAGAGACATGTCCTTACAGGAAGACCTTCCTGTAAAGAGACAAGCACAGAAAGAACACATCAAGATGAAGACCAAGGGGCTGAAGACAGCTCAGTGGTCTTGCCTAGCATGCATGAAGCTCTGGGTTCAATCCCCACCACAGCGTAAACCAGCGTGAGAATAAATACATAAAGTCCCTCCCACACACACTCAGAGGGTAGAAGCAGAAAGATCAGAAAGTCAAGCTGGTCCTGGTTGCAGAGTGAGTTCTGGGCCAGCCTGAATTTCACAAGATCCATCTTTTAAAAAAAAATGATGATTGTGATGGTCAGCTTAGGTCTACCATGCAACCAACATCAAGAGCTGTGGACAGTAAGCAAAATCTCGAAGAGAGGCAGGTCTGGACCCTTCCTCGGAGACCTCAGCCGGCTTTGGAGTCTTGGCTTTTACAACTGCAAAACTCTGCATTTTCCCCTTTGAAGGCACCCATTTTGAGGTAGCTTGTTACAGAGATGACAGATAGGTAGGGCCTTCATGTACCCCAAGAAAAGGAAACTCAGTCTTAAATGAGAAAGCAACAATGTTCTTGGCCCTTCATCATGCCAGACAGACAAGTAGATAAGACAGATGGCCAGCATGGAGGACTGCAGTGACTCCCAGGGCGGGTGGCTGAGGTGACTCACAGAACCACACACACCCCTCATTACGACGGCTGCCTTCCCACTTACGGAGAGACTCTCAAGAACAACAGTCTGAGATGAGACCAGAAAGACTGAAATACCTGTCTCTCAGCCGGAAGCTCTCAATCATGTTGACTTCAAAAAGGCCATCTTCCTGTCCAGCCAAGCGACAGTTCCAGACAAAAGACTCCTAGACACAACATTCCTCATCTACCCCAATCTGCGGTTTCCAAGGAAACTGGTGTCTGCATCCACCTGCCATCTATAGCTCGTACAGATCCCATTGTACACCACCTGTTTAAAGATCATCAAAACTCTGCTTAATGTAATGCCAGCTGAGCTCCATACTCTCCCACCGCCCTATGCTACCGCAACTCTGCCTGTTTCGGGACAGTGCCTGCTGGCCTAAGGCTGACTGGGCCAGGAAAACTTCTTTGAAGGCAGCAGTAGGTTCCCAAGGCCGGGATACAGGAAGCTCTGGTAGCTAACGTTGTCGGTAATTTTCCCTCTTGTTTCTTCTCTTCTCGCACACCATGTCTCCTCTTCACTCCCTAAGGTTGGCGGTGGCAAGAGTCTCTGAAGCCAAGTCACCAGGTCACATGACACCGATAGTCCACCATTCTCCATTCTTCCACCCAAACAATGACTGATCTCAGCAGGAACACAGCCCTGTGTGCGCCACACAAGGTGCTTGTAATAGGGCAGGGGTGATCTTCCTTGGGCTCATAGTCCGTCAGAGTGCAAGGATGTGGGAAACCTCACTATGGAGACCGTTCAACTTCCTGGAGGTAGTTGTATCCAATCAGAATACTTTCTGGAGTATTTCTGGAGTATCAGGCACTTTCTGGAGTCTGAGTTATTCAGAGAGCATAAGAAAATTGTCCAGGCAGTAGGGACAATCTGTGCAAAAGGCCAGGGAGAAAGAACAGGTTTGAGGAATTGCATGGGGCTGTGTATAGGGAGCCCAGGGGATAGACGGGAAGGGAGGTGACCCACACAGATACTAAGAATTCAGGGTCAGATCACTCAGGACCTAGAGACCAAGGCAGATCAAGAGTTGGAGCTTTACTCTGCAGAGATGCCCTCCTTAAAAGGAGAAAGTGATTTGCATTTGCAAAGTATCACCTGGGTACCGTGTGGGAGATGAGTTGGAGGAAAGGAAGCAGTCACGGGGTTTTGGGAGGATGTATGGATGGCGGGCTTCACTAAGATGATGACTTGGAGATGGAACAATATACAGATTTGTGAATTCTGATTCTGATCTCTCTCTCTCTCTCTTTCTGTGTGTGTGTGTGTGTGTGTGTGTGTGTGTGCGTGTGTGTGCGCGTGTGCTTCCATAAGATCATAGGGAGTGGCATTATTAGGAGGTGTGGCCTTGTTGGAGGAAGTATGTCACTGTGGATGTGGGCTTTGAGGTCTCCTCTGCTCAAGCTATGCCCAATGTGTCAGATCACTTCCTGCTGCCTGTGAATCAAGACGTAGCTCCTTCTCCAGCACCATGTCTGCCTACATGCTGCCATGTCCCACCATGATGATAACGGACTGAACCTCTGAACTGTAAGCATGGGAAAGGCTCCTAAGAGAAGGCAGCTATGAAGCCAAGCAACTGATGAAGAAATGAATGAAGCCGGGTGGTGGTAGCACACACCTTTAATCCCAGCACTCAGGAGGCAGAGGCAGGCAGATCTCAGTGAGTTCAAGGCCAGCTTGGTCTATAAAAACGAGTTCGGTCGTTCCAGGACAGGCTCCAAAGCTACAGAGAAACCCTGTCTTGAAAAATAAATAAATAAATAAATAAATAAATAAATAAATAAACAAACAAACCAATAGCACTGTCCTTGATGGTGAAGATAGAAGGGGTAACCCATGTCCTCCTCCAAATTTGCTAGCCCTGTTTCTTCTGTTCACTCTGTACCCCAGGAAGCTGGCCCGTAAAGACTACTTTAGCTAGCTGCCTGCCCTTGAGCAGCTTCTGAAGTGTGGTCAATGAGCGACACCTGTGGGAGATTATCAGCTGAAAAATGTGCTAGGGTATCCATTCTGAGGTGGATGGCCCTAGAGGATTGTCTAGGGCTGAGTCAGGCTACCTTCCTGCTTCTCTCACTCTGCATTTTAGTGGGAAAATGTAGCATTTGGACAAAAGTCAGTAGAAAGCACTTCTCAACACTAACAGCTCTGAGTTTTAGAGCTAGAATGTTCTGTGTTGCGAGGGCCGTCTTGTGCAGAGTGGCTTCTTAGCAGCTCCCTGCCCCACTATGCATTTGGCTGGGGAATGTGATGCTCTCAGAGGAAATAGATTCACAGAAAGGCAAGCTGTAGGCCTTGGGAGTCCCGCAGATGAAGTGAGAGTTAGGGAAGTCCCCTGCTCTGTGGATCCAGGGGTCTGCACAATCCCGAGGGCTGGATGAAAACCTACTGATCAGAAAGTCAGGAATTTTAACCCCCATCGTGGACACTTAGCTCAAATGTTCTAGAACACCCTGCCCTGTGATGAAGATGAGGGGGAATTGGGAAGAAATACAAGAAGTGGCTTCTCTGATGCTCCCATCTGGGAGTCTGAGCACCTGGGACAGTCTGAGCCTCACAACACAGAGTGAAAGTCATGGATCAAACGCACTGATCCAAACAAATAAGTTGGGCAGAAAAAAAATCTCAATTAAATTACAAAATCAACTAATGACGGATGGAATTATAAAACTATCATCTGCAACTCTCATAATTTACCTAAATGTCCATTGATTTGAATGTTAAACCCAGTGAGCAAAAAATAAAAAAGGATAAGCAAGAAGGTTTTGATATAGTCTCAAAGAGCTCCCCACTAAAAATAATCATGAGTTACAAAGGGGAATGTAACTTCTGATGGGAAGAGTGGTCTACCTTGACCAAGGTTAGCATCACAGAAATAGAGAGAGATGATGTACCTCTCAAGCTCGTTCACCAAAAAGAACACAACGTACCTCTGTTGTATTTCTGCCAGAAATCTATAACCTGAATCTAATCATGGGGAAATGCCAGCCAAACTAATTCCACAATGAGGCACTATGCTAAATGACCCATACTCTTCAAAAATGTCAATGTCAGAAATGGCAAAGAACCAGAACTACTCAAAACTCAAGGAGCCCCAGGCAGTGGTAGGCACACACCTTTAATGCCAGTGCTCGAGAAGTAGAGGTAGGTAGATTGTTTAGTTCAAAACCAGTCTGATCTACAGAGCAAATTCCAGGATAGCCAGGGCTACACAGAGAAACCCTGTCTCAAAAAAATATGTTAAAAAAATCCAAGGAATCCAAAGACATGAGACAGCCAAATGCAACAAATGGCCCAAGATTTACTCTTTCTATTAAGGGCATGGTAGAAGAAGTAATGAAAATATGATAGATGATAGTTGATAGAAGGTAGATAAATAAAAAATGTAAGTAATTTCATTTTAATTTTCACAGATGAATAACCTGCTGTGGTTCTGTAAGAGAACTGTCTTTATTTTAGAAAGTATATACTGAGGGTGTAGGATAAGAGAGCATCACTTCTACAACTTATTCTTAAATTCTTTATAAATAAAATATTGTGCATGTATGGAGGAAAAATTATGGGGGCTGGAGAGATGACTCGTGAGTTAACCTGCTGCTCTAGCAAAGGACCTGGCTTCAGCTCCTGGCATCCACATGGCTGTTCACATCCTTCTGCAACTCCCCAGAATACATCATTAGCTTCCTGATAAACCAGTTTGGGAGGCCAAGGTCAGAAAAAGCAGAAAGCATTCGGTCCTCAGGGTGTGTGCCACACTCTCGGTCAAATTCACTCTCTCCTCTCCTGTTCAGTTGCTCTGTTCACATCTCCAAGACGTTTGTCATATTGTGTACTGAATTAGTATATTAATATATTGCATCTAACATATATATACATATATATGTATATATATGTGTGTGTGTAATGTAGTCCACTATACTAATTATATCTATTTGAAAGTAGCCTTACCCACAGATCACCACAAATTGAAAACCAGTCATAGAGAGATTTTTCCTGTCACTGACTCTCGCAGCTGCTGAAGGGAACCTGATTACTATGAAAATGGAGCGATAGCGTTAGGTTCTAATTAGCTAGGAGCTGCTTGTTGAGGGTCCAGTCTTCTTTTTCTAAATGAAATTGGAACGATTGCAGCAAGGGAGACCATCCCCTCAACAGAAACCTAAAGGTCAGTCCACTTCCTCTTCTTCCTCTGCCACGCAGGCTTTTTGTCCCACCAAGCCCAGCTGTGGGGATGCCTGTCATTGAGTGACCCCCCTCTACCTTAGTGACAACACAGATGTTACCTCCTAGCTGTGACCTTGAGTAGCTCAAGCACCCTCACTCACGTTTTACATGGAAGAAGTGCTTCCTGACCCGACCTCACAGGCTGTTTGGAGAATTAAACTGAGTTACATGCAAGGTGCCTAGAATACTGTTTAGTCTGTAGGCATAGTAGGAACTCAGTGCAAGCCTCATCCCCTTTATACTCAGTAGAGGAGAACATAGGAGTCCAGGAGTCCAGGCACTGACTGTAAGCACCAGGGAAGAGCAGAGGGGCACAACAGGGACTCTGCAGCTCTCCATGGTATGTGTGTGTGTGTGTGCTTGTGTGTGCGTGTGTGTGTGTGTGCGCACGCGCGCGCGCGTGCGTGTGTGTGGTTTCTACCTCTCCCTAGCTGCCACTCTTATCCCTCTCAACTGTCTGTCTTTCTGAGTCAGGAAACTCATCTGGGCAACGTTTGACCTCACCCAGCAGAGCTTCACTTGGGGCAGAAACGGCCTTTCTTTCATGAGCTCCTACAGAGGAATCCTAGGGAGACACTCAGATGGCTGCACCTTTGGAGATGGCCCATGAGGGAAACAGACATTTCCTATCCAGAATAGAATGGAATCGAAAACAATACACCCAAAAGAAGGATGACATGTTCTCAAGGAGGAATGGAAGTGGTCTGGGTGGAGAAACAGTCCATTCAAGGGAAAAAAGCATGATATGAGACAAAACAGCTTGTGATGTGGTTCATAGTACTATGAGCCATGTGTGTCTTCCTCCCTGGCTACAGAGACAGAGCCTTAATTACAGCTGTGTTCCCTACACTTAATCCAGAATCAGATGCACATGGGACAGGGAGCTAGCATGCAAGCTGGATAGAGACTGAGCCACGGCAAGCACCAAAGCTTGCCTGCCCTCCTATGATGCTTCCCTCTGCAACTTCCATCCAAGTCTTCCAGCCTAAGCTGGGGAAGTGGTTACATAACGGTCCTCCAAGAAATCTGGCTTCTGTTTGCTTAGCTGTTTGCATCTCAGAATGGTCTCTCCGAGACTTGCCCATTCTCCTTTGCCTTGCTTGGCTTCTCCCCCAAGTTTCCATGTTCCTATTTATAAATCTCTCTTGTGTCATGCTCCTGGGTCCTGCCTACCCCCATCTCCTCCCTCCCTCCCTCCTAGGGGCAGAATGTTCTAGTTCACCTGTGCCTGGAATGACTTTCCAAGGAGACACAGCTATTCGTGATGATCTGTTACAGCTCAGTCCAGCCCCACAGGTAGGTGCCAGCCTTTCCTGTTTGTCCATTTAGCTACTGCCTCAAGGACAGAGGGTCATTTCTCTGCTTCCCCATTTAATGCCTGGAAGTCGAATGGCCACAGAAGAGGAAGTGACAGGGCCAGGGTCTCAAACTCACAAGCCAAACCAGTTGTGCACCCCTGCAAAATTCAATTCTTTGAGCTGTGGATAACCTCTGGGAGTATAGCCCTGGGGATAGAGCCCACCACCTTCACGTGTGACGCCCTGGACAGGGTGCTGGGACACTGTGGTATCTTAGGTCAGTCCCTGACCTTGAAAGGTTAAAGAAATCCATCCCACCATGCAAGAGCAATTCACTGGTGTCTCGTGCTGTAAATTATTACATGGAGATCAGAACGCATTATACCTGGAATGACCTTGGTCAGGCTCCAGAGGTCTACTGGGGCTAATGAAAGCAGCTCCAGAGAAAAGTCCTGAGAGTCATTTGCAATCACAGAGACTTGGAGTTAAGGCCTGGGAACGCAGCTCAGTGGCTGAGCACTTCCATAGCACGCACAAGGCCCTGGGTTTTAGCCATGCAAACAAACAGACAAAATCTTAGAGCTGGAGAAACCTTGAAGGTCATCTAATGCCAAGCCTTCAGCTCCTGGGGAAAGAAAACAGATCTGCACAGCCAAATCATCACTGTGATATTCAGAAAACCTCCAAAAATGGCCTTCCAAATAATCCATAGCATTTACTGTTGGGAAAAGGAAAAGCATTAAGCATGAGTGTATGAGGCCCTGCGCCACACACGATGGCCACATGCCACCCTCCAACTCCACTTTACATGTAAAGAAACTGAATCACAGGGATTCTAAGTGGTACCCCAGGCCTCATAGCAGGTAATTATGGATTTGGGGATTTGAAGTCATCTGGTTTCCACAGCTTCTCTTCCTAAGACATTGGAAATGTACTGAAGTAATAATATTGGGTAATATGAGTTCTTACATTCACCAGCAACCAGTTATTTGACCTGACAAAGGCCTTTATCTTTTTTTTTTAACCAGGACTTAATTTCCCAGACTGTAAACAGAAGTGGGTAACCATGACAACGGCCCAAAAGCCACTCTGCCAGCCTCTGCCCATCAGACACAAGCTCAGGCCTGTTTTCCTTTCTCCGACTTCACAGGGTGCTTTTGAACCTGGGACTGCATGCAGCTGCTCCAATCAGCTGCAATTGATGCGAAATCAGCTTATTTGTCTCCTGTGCTATTTAGTCCTTGCAGACTCCGGCCCTGGTTTTTGGCATCAATCTGCAGAGCCTAGAGAAAAATGAGAGCAGCTTATCTGTAACTGTTCAGAATAGCATCCTGAGTTACAGCCCTCTGTCCTCCTGATTTATCATAGGCTGTGTCCAGGACTTCAGGGGGTCTGCCTCAAGTTAGAGGGTATTTTCTCCCACAGTTCTGCTTCAGACTGATGGAAATCCTCCTCACCCCTGACATGACTGGTACATCATTCGGCTTCTTCAGCGCTGTCTCTGAAGTGCATTAATATGGACAATGAGGCACAGAAGAGGTTTACGGAAAAACACCACAGTCCTTGGAGCTGATTAGCTCACAGAGTGGGTGAATGGGGGAGGAGGTGTGCAAGCCAGAGGAGTCTCTGTTACCTCGATGGGGAGTACCCAGAAGTGACAAGCTAGCCCGTGATCAACCTGGGACCAGAGGTCACAAAGGCACGGAAAGTCAAAACAACATTGAAACCTGAGGCTGAGCTGACAGGTGGCTGTCAGATGCTGGCGAGAAAGATTGTCACCCAGAAGGAGCCGAGCACCTGCCGAATGCGGAGCTGCTGGTGGCCCAGACCTCAGCAGTGTCTGGCCCTTCACACAGTAAGCAAAGGCCACTTTGTTCTGCCAGCAGCCACCACGGGAGACAGGTCTATTCTTCAAGGTGTCAACTCGAGACTAGCATCAAGTTACCCTAGAATGCCAGCAAGTGCTGAAGTCTTGACTCTGCCTTGGAAGGTATTTGAGAGTAACGAATGAAGTCCCTCTGCCTGATCCTGGGAGGACAGGATGTAACCCATAGATAAGGGTCTGCTTGCTCAGCAAAGTTGGAACTATGTTTCTAAGAGTATCTTACAGCCGCTTTCAATTTATATCACTTAGCAGTAAGGTTCAGCTGCAGAGGCCACAAAGCACTTATTAGGTGACAGGAAAGACAGATACTCTTTTTTTAAAAGGAGAATTCACTAGAATGATCCAGAGAGATCCAGCTGTGTCCTTCTCATTTCTCCAACTCAATCATTCTCAAAATATATTCCCCGGGCTGACAGCATCAGTATTTTCTCCCATGCCATCCCTGCATGGATGTTGACCGGGTATGTTTCTATTCTTACTGGGCCAACAGGGCTTCATGGGAAGAACAGCAGCTATGGGAAATGTTGCCAATGTCCTGTCCCATACCTGCTGAAGCAGAAATGCTAGAGCAAATTCAATAACACATATCCTAACCTGCCTTCCAGGTAACTCTGATGCATGCCAAAGTTTAAGACTGGCCTCCTCAGTCAAACAAGATGAGACCCTTGGGGGCAATGCCACTCCAACCAATCCCAGGATGATCCAGTCAGCACTCTGGTCCTTCTTCCTGGTAAGCAATCATGATGGGATATAGCTGTAAGACTGGGCCTTTCCTACAGCACCTCCCTGCAGCCTACAGCATCCTAGTGGGTTTAAAACGACACCTAGTTTCATATTTGGTAGCAAATGAGAGAAGGTGAGCAAGGAGAGAAAGTAAGTCCCCTCCAGAATCTCCATGATGGCAGCCACTAGAGACTCACTATCACCACTAATAATAGCTACTGTTTATTAGCAGTTATTGTGAGCCAGGCACTGTGGGAAGTCCTTGTTACCTTCATTACTCAGTGAATTGGGTGGGGGGAGTTATCATTCTTACCTTACAGAAGAAGCAGATAAGGCTCGGTGAGGTTAGACATCTTGTTGAAAGATATGCAGCTTTTCACGAACATGGATATACCACTCATACTATATATACACATGAATATATTACACACACACTCAAAAAAAAAGCAGCAAAAGCACGTAAAAGATAATCTACCTGTTTTTTTGTTATCCGAGGATCATCAAACCTTTAACTGTGCAAAGACTGATGATCCAGTTAGAACAATGTCCTTCAATGGAAACTATTGGCATTTTCAATGGGACAGCTCTGGTGGCAACACCAGGATGATTGTCCCCTCTATGGGGACAATGCCAGGGGCTCCCTTATGACACCATAAGACTTCAAAATGCCCACGTGACTTAGCAGTGCTTCCTCAGCTGGTGCAAAGATTTAGCCCCAGAAGACTGTTGACACAGACGTCTATCTATCAACTTCTCTCTCCTTAGCTTTCCACTAACACCCTTCATCCCGAAGACTAAAGAAGAAATCAGAATCCAAGGACAGACAACTGCATAAGAACAAACACAGAAAAGGTCCAAATAAGTGGCAGGGACAGGGAGCCTAGGAGAAGGGGGAGATTCTGCCTGAGAGTGTGGCAGGGATTGCTGTGCGGTGCTCTGGACATGGGGGCAGAGGAGGAGGCCCGTTAGAGGAGGAAGTGAAACCCAAATGGTCCACTTTACTCCCATAAGGCCATTCTGTTAGCTGAGAACCCTATGACGAAAGTGTGGGCTAAAAGAGGGATTCAGAACCAGGTGGTGGTGGCGCACGCCTTTAATCCCAGCACTTGGGAGGCAGAGGCAGAGGCAGGCGGATCTCTGTGAGTTTGAGGCCAGCCTTGTCTACAGAGCTAATTCCAGGACAGGAACCAAAGCTACATAGAGAAACCCTGTCTCGAAAAACCAAAACAATAAACACATAAATAATAAAAGGGATTCAGGAACAAAAATTGGGGTATTGGGCCAAGATGAGCTATGTCTTCATGCTATGGAGATTTAGCCTCAGTTGCCCCAGGAGACGAGAGTCATACTCCTACGAGCTAAAGTCAGAAACAACAAGTGACTCCAAGAAAGTGAGGATACCTGAAACAGTGTATGTCACCGTGTGCTTGTTTGTGTCTCAAGCCAATGTCACTGGATGCATTATCTGGGATGTCTATGGCCATTCACAGAAGCAGAAACTGTTTCCCAGGCTCATATCCACTGAGCCATTTTTCCTTAGGACAACAAGAGCACTTTCTTCCCAGGACAGTCTCTGCCAAGTGCCCAAATCCTTGACGGTGGTGAGTGTGGCATCCATCACAAGGAGGGCATGTGTCAGCCAGGCTCAAGGCAGGCAGGAGGTGTAGAAACCAGAATCTGCCCCTAGCTGCGGTGTCTGCGAGCATCATTTAAAGACATCACGGCCCAAAGCACACATGTGGCAGCTCTGCATCAGTAATTGCCTGTTTACAAGAATGAAGAGAGAACACTACAGGGATCGTTCCGTATGTGTTAGAGACTGAGCTAACTGTGTGAGGTATATTATTTTGCTTCAAGCAATTCTTACGTCATTTCATGAATTGCCCCGAATTATTCCTGCTTTACAAAAGAAGCGCTTACGGATTAAGGAGTTAAGTAATTTGCCTAAAGTAATACACCTATTTGTGTATAATGCCTCCCTCTGATAGTCATTTCCCTAGAATCTACGAACCTATGCTAGATTCCATGGCAAAGGGGAAAAGTGCAGAGAGAAAGAAAGTTGCTAATCACCTGACCACACAATCAGGAGAATGTTCCAGATATTCTTAGTACATCCAGGGTAAGTAGCAGCGTCTTTACAAGAGGAGGAGGGAGCTGTAGAAGGGAAGGGATAGTCAAAGAGAGGCAGCAATGCTGGCTTTGGTGCAGGGAAAAGCCCATGATTCAAGAGAGGTGGGGATCAGGTCCAAAGGAAACTCCATTTTCCTAAATCCTGGGTGTTAGAGAAACCCCAGCATTCCCAAGGAACTTGTGAGGTTGGTTCTCCTCTACCAAAGGAGCCATTTCCCTTATCACAGGCAGAAGAAACAAATGGTTATCTGTGGTACCTATTAGATACCAAAGCACATGCTGCCCTTCCCGACCCAGTGTCTCTCAGTATCACAAGTACCGGTTACACATTTCAGAGTCCATGCTGGCATCCTGGAGCATCTCATCACTGCCCCTAAATTCTTTCCAGTTCCCCACCACCTGCTCTTTATTTCTCCTCATAACCCTGCTACTTTGTGTGCTCTCTCTGTGTTCTCTTGGTCCTCCCTCTGTCTTTATCTCCCACCTCCACCCTGCTCCTCCACCTCTGCTGGCCAGGCCCGGTCTGCTGCCGTATTCAGGTCTATACTTTCTCTCTCTTCTCTAGACTCTTCCAGATGCCCCTGGATGTATTCTCCCTCATGTCTAAAGTGAAAACCTTCTCTTAACCATACCACGGAGAATCATGCTGTCAGTTTATACAGTGGACAGCATCCAGAAACTGGTGCGGCCAAGGAACGAAGCTCCCCTGGAGTCTCCATAAGGAACACTGTCCGGCCAACACTTGGATTTTAGTCCAATGAGATCAATGATGTACTGCTAAGCTATAGAATGGTAATAATAATAATAATAATAATAATAATAATAATAATAATAATAATAATAATAATAATAAATCTGTATTGTCTTAAGGCAGATTTGTTAGTAGCTTCTTGCTCGGGTGGCAATGGGGAACTAATATAATGCCCTATCCTGACTTGAACTCGAATCCCTCTTGTACAAATGTGCCCTCCTAACCAGCGCACCGAAATGACTTTACTTTGCTAGGCATACTGAAGGCAAATTAACACTGATAGAGAAAGTGGCTTTGGATTGTTGTGTTTGAGCTCCCCAGATTTATTTATCTAGTGATCTAAAAGTCCGCCCAGATTAGATGGACACTCAAGAAGAAAAGAAGCCCCCTAGATGACCCAGTACATCATAAGCAGCCCTGGCTGTCAGCTCTTCTAGGCAGTTCTTGCACATCCCAGTGTATTAGCTAAGGCTAGAGGGCTCTTGGAAATGACATAGAGCCTGGCAGGACAATCATACCAGGGACACGCAGGCCTCCGCTTAAGCCATGTATGTGTCTTAGGCAAACAACAGCCCTTGGTTTGTCATAGGAGAAGCTTGGGTCTATCTGCTATTTAATCTGCTATTTAAGCAGATTGTTGTAGACTAAGGTATCATATGGAGAGGAATCTCCCCCTGACACTCAAGACGTGTTACTTGCCTCAAAGCGTAAGTATGTAAGTGTCTCTACTCTCCAGACTCTCCAACATGCCATCCATGTGACAAACTAAAATATAATCCCTTGAGATGGTCAAGTCTCCCGCGTACTGAGTCACGGCCGAGGAAGAGCCCCGAACGTTACCTTGTAACACAGCAGGGAAGGTGGACAGCCTGTGGCGTCTCATAGGTCAAAGCAAACTGCTTCGTGATCCGTCTTTTCACTGGGTCAGATTAGCATGCGCTTCCCCAATCAGTGGCTGCCCCTGAGGGACCAGAGTCTGTGCGGATCTGCCGCAGTAAGTGAATCAAATCAGGGCAATAAGAACATCATTCCGATTAGACTGTGATGGTCTGCGCCAAGGTGGTGATAGACGTATAAATTTCTAGTCTCTGGTGAGACCACAAATCCCTGCAGTTCCCTCAGGAAGAGTGTTTCAGCTTTCAGGTGACTTTCTGGCAGGGAGGGTGGCTCTGGGAGCTTCCATTTGGTTTTTCCTGCAATAACATCCTTGCCTTAGAGCCCTCAGATGGGGTTCTCCTAGGGGCTGAGTCCATCTGTTCCTATATATATACTAAAGAACAGGGGGTAAATGTGAGCCACAGGGAGTCAACCTTCAGTAAGAAAGGAATAACCTCAAAGCCCTAAAACCTGGGGTGAAATTTTTCCTCCCAGAATAAGCTGACCCCTGTAAATGACTGCAGGGCCTTTTAAGAAAGGGAAGTAAGAGTTTCTTATTTATGATGGTATCACAGGTTTCTCCTCAGGAGATCCAACCTCCTATTTATCCAGAGAACTGTGGGTTCTTAAGCTTTGGGGGCTGTTGGGTCTCTGTTGTGGGAATGACTTTCGTATGCGAGTCTCCTGGAAAGGGGGGGGGGTTTATTCCAGTTTCACAAATCAAATAGTTTCCTAGTAGCCGGGTGTGGAGGCACATGTCTTTAATCCTAGCACTTGGGAGGTAGAGGCAGGCAGATCTCTATGAGTTTGAGACTA
>NC_022017.1:43031116-43031813 GCF_000317375.1 Microtus ochrogaster | reverse complement strand
ATAACTAAGGAAAACTATAACTATCTATCTATTCTTCAACGCCATCAAAGACTCCAGAAGGATATACTATTACCTAAGTAAACAGGAAGTCTAGACCTGGGTTTTCAGAAGATCTGATTTTTTGCTGTGTCAGTCGAGACATAGTGGAGGGTTCTCTGTGGTTCACTTGGAGAAGGTTTAGGAAATAGTTCCCTTTCAAAACTGTACTGCACTCCAGCATTTGTACGTCTGTAATTTCAGTTTTTCTCTCAGCTGGATTTTCAGGATTGCTGGTGTCTGACCTTTGTTCCCATATGCCATCTTTGAGACAGGCTTCAGTCTGCCCCCTAACTGCTGCTATGAATTAGCATCAGTTCACAGCACACTGATCATGCTTCTTACTTTCTACTTCGATTCCGAGCACATATGCTTTGCTTGCTACATGATCTTTCTTAAAAGATCACACACTTCAACAAAATACTCGAGTTCAGAAAGTTAACGGTCTGGTTTCCTAGGCCCAGTGTTTCTGACTGGTGTACTGCCATTGCTGTCCCAGGAAACAAGCAATAGGAAAGGGAAGGGCATAGAGTCTCTGGTCTCACACAGCCTCTGCTCTGTTTCTTTGGGTCCTGAGAGAGGTCCTAGGAGGTAGTTACTCAACCTGCAGAGTTCCAACAACCTCAACTATGCTAACCAAAGAATACATTAGCTGTTTCCT
>NC_022017.1:43024542-43030430 GCF_000317375.1 Microtus ochrogaster | reverse complement strand
TCTCCTGTTGCAGCCTGATTCTCTTGCATGTCACGTTCTAATAAACTGCTTTCCTTCTATTGCTTTGTTGGAATCTTAACATTCTTCCTCAAGTTCAGTACCTTAGCTAGTTAGATATTTCAAACATAATGCACAGTATCTTTCCCTACCACATTTAAGCACAGATATACCAGAACCATGTACTTCCTAGGGAGTCTAAGATTCTCCAGAGAACAGAACGTTCATTGAAAATGGTAAAGAAATTATAGAAAAGCAATATATCCACTAAGATCATATATTAATATTTTCTAGTACTCTTAGCCTCCATCATATATTACAATGCTGATGCTTCATCTCATTCACTGTCCACTAGAAGGTTCTGTTGATAACATATGATTCTCTGTGCCACAGATGGGGAAACTGAGGCATAGAGAAGTTATTCTGCCTTTTCCACGATAAATATTAGTGGATGTTACAGCCGGTCCGCTTGACCCCAAAGCTAAAACCTGCCACCCTGCACTGCATGACATATGAAGTTGGACCATCTTTTGTCCAAGGTTCCTCTACTCCCTATGTTCTATTGCTTTTCTCTAGATCTGCCTCAACTAATGGCTTGTCAACCAAATAACTGACCTCTCCCCAGGCGCTCACCGAGTCTCACTTCTCTCTGTCCCCTTCTCCTAGATACTAACAGATGTGTAATATGTGCGAGGTGATTAGCACTCACTGGCATTCGTCATTTGTCACGCGTTCCCTACGGTGACTGGGATGCTAATGGATTCTGACGAGATAAGCTCTCATAAACATCATTTCAGGAGGTAAAATCAGCATCTGCCATGCTGTCCCTTCTAAGTGTCCTCAGCTGAGCCTTCATTTTGTCCCCTCCCTGATCCAATTTAAACAGTAAAACCTGACCTTCTGGGGTGGCTTTCTGTGTTGGAGCTGCTACAGCTTGAGCTGTGGGCACAAGGATCCTAGGAAGGCGGAGTGGGCGTGGCGCTCAGGTTCCCCTGCTCATTAGTGAGTAACAGCAGCACAGCTGTGAGAATCGGGCCAAGGGAGTCCATGATGTCGGCTCTGGGGTCCTGCTCATTCCCCAGATTCCAAGAAGTTCTGAAACACTGTGGGGAATGCGGGAGCAGAGAAGTGGGTCCCTGGCCGCATGCCCTTTCTATGCAGAGATCTGCTACTTTGTCTTCTTCAGGGCTCCTTTTGGTCCAAGAAGTACAGAACTGTAAAGCACAATAGGGCTTCATGTTAGCTCAGCAGTTAATAGGGTATAAGAAAATAATACGCTAATTTTTCCTCAGGAGATAGGAGTAAAAATCTAGTCAGACCAGAGACAGACGGAAGCAATGATTCTACCAGACCTCTACTTGAAAGCCCCATCTGTTTATTGAGGTTACTTGCAGGAGTATGGGTAAAGGGTTACTTACAGGAACACAGGTGACTCAAAGGCAGCTGCCTTACTGGAAAACCCACCCCAGCATGGGTGCTGATGATTTAGGAAAGCTGCAGCTGTGGAACTCCGTGCATGCCTTGCAGGCAGATAGACAGATAAGCAGATAGGAGAGGCTCTTCCTCCAGAAGTCCTTATGGCTTACGTAACCCTGAGGTTGGGCCTGGCGGATCTTTAAGTTGCAGGAGCTTCCTAAGACACGTAACACTTGTTTCCTGAGTCTTAACTCTCCTCCAGGACGGGATGTGTTTCTATGGAGCAGAAACTCTATACAACTAGGCAGAACTGAGATGGGGCATGGGAGTTTATCTTGCATTTAGAATCAGGACCTGCTTCTACTGATAATACCCATCATCAGCTTTCTCTGGCCTAGGAGCTGTGCTGAATCAAACTTTGACTGGAGATGCAGTTTCTAGTGCCTCCTTTCTTGATGGCCCAGAAGCAGACTGCGCTGTTTCCTAGTGGAAATTCCCCATTGAAGAGGATGTCTTCTATATGGACCATTTGATAAGCCTCATATTCAGAGTTAATGAGAACCCCAACATCTCAACATGGTATAGTATAGGGTGGCATAGATGTTTTTGGATCAATATGACTTTCAAGTACCCAGCAAAGACAAGAGGATGTTAGCATCACAAACATTCCAGGCAAGACACAGAGTTGTAGAAGAAAAATGGGAAGAGGAGGTTTGGAGGGAGAGAGATGTCAGGACGAGACCATCCCGGACCTGACTTGACAGTTTATTTCCTAAGAAAATGTAGAAACTAAATATATCAACACAATACTGAACAATTCACATGTACAGCAAAGATGAATCTGGGGACCGCAAGGAGATAAAAACAAAAAGCAGAGTTACCCATGTGCATCCAGGGCACAGATTAAAGTTGCTCAGGCTGCATGGATGACCCGGTTTTCAGGTTGAAAGCTCATTCTAATGCTAACGTGTGGTCTTCTCAAGCCATCTGTCACAGACACTTTCGTTTCCAGTCTGCTGTAATGAAAATTGCCACAGTCACTGCCTGTTGCCCTGAATGCTCAAAATACTTATTATTGATTTCCAGCCCCTCTTCTTCCCAGACTTGTAAGACCTACAAGCCTCAAACTAGAAACCACACCGTGAACTTGACTGCACTAAGAGCCTCAGGATGGGGCAGTCATACAATAGTGTCATTTTGAGCATCTGGATAGCCATATTGTTAGTCCCCATTAGTCCCCACTAATGCCTTCATGTCCACTGCGGGCCTCTACTTCTCTGTGATCTTTCTACCACAAGAGTGTGGAGTTATCAGCAATTCCCTAAAAGCTCATGGGTTTGACTGGGGTTGGCCACTCCCTGAGGAGTGACTCTGCAGAAATGTCTGTCGTTTTCCATAGCCAACGGCCACTTAACCCTCCAACAGATGGAGGAACGTTACTTCGGTAATATTTAGGCTTGGAGTGCAACACAGACAAATATTTCTGAGATTTACACACCCAATTGTACAAATTGGGCTTCATTCAGGTATTTTCAACACATCCTACTTTTATACTTGAGGGTCATGTTGTTGTTTAATTATAGTGTTATTTTATTGTGATTGGTTTAGAAAAAACATTGACTATGGTATCTCAGCTCTGTCGTTTTACCAGCCCCATTTGGTGGGTAAAATGACTGAGCAACTTCTATGAGCTCTGTAGAAAAGACAGAGAAATAAGATTTTGTTCCAAGATTATTTTGAAGTCTGAGTTAAATAACTTGTACGAAACATCCAGCCTGCAGAAAAGAATCAGCAAGTGTTGGCCCAACATTACTGTCATTTTGTCCCTTTTCAATACCCTTAGCCATGGTCTACAGGAAACAGTGGCTCTCTTTGACTAGTCTTCAGTACTCACAACAAGAATTATAGGTTGACGAGTTGAACATTTGCTTCATGAAAGGTGAGACATGTGCACGTCATAGGAGAGACTGTTGCTTCCTTTGAATCTCCTTAAATCTAACAATGGCACAGTAGTCCAGTTAGCTATAAGAAAGCCTCTGCCATTTGGCAATTCCTGTAAGGCTACTGGATATAGTAAGTTTAATTGTTTGAAAATCTTTGACTGTTCCCTTCTCTTCTTATAATGCAATGCTGAAATTGGTTCTTCATTAAATTCTTCTGTCTGGATTTGGGAAAAAGAAGAATTATAAGTTGACACTCAGGAGACAGAAGCAGCTCTGTGAGTTTGAGGCCAGCCTGGTCTATGGAGCAAGCTCCAGGATGGCCAGGGCTACACAGAGAAACCCTGTCTCGAAAAGCCAAAATAATAATAAAATAACTAAAGGTTGTCTGTCATCCTGGTTCTTCCACATCTAACACAAGTTCTTCATCTCTTCATCCTTAGAATTTATTTGCAAACACCTCTTCTTCACTGGAGCCCAGACCTGGTGGAATTGGTGTCACGGAATCAAAGCTCTGAAATCTCATGGATCTCCAATCACCCAAGTGCACACATTAAGCTTCCTTTGACCTTGTGTTAACTACAGGAATTTAGTCTATGGACCTTAGCAGATGTGTCCAGTTTAAAGAGAAACTGTGCCTATAGAAGGAAATGGAGATAGTATCTGACCCCAGCATCTCCTCAAGAACTTCAGTGGGGAAACTTTGATGCCCTCCAAAATGCTAGGTGCTCTCTGCCAGCTGTGGCTCTGGTCCCCTTTTCTCTGGCTATTCATCCCAATGAAATGGGCTGCTTTGGAGTCATGTCAGAGATGACTGATGCCAAGAAGAAGAATCAGAAACACCTGGGTCTCACCTCAGGTCCTCCTATCACTAGCAATACAGCCCAGGCTGGAGACTCAGCTCCCTCCCCTTCAGCCCTACAGAGACGCCCATCTAGTGAAGTTTCCATGCGGTTGGTTCAGATAATGGATTAACATGCAGAGTGTGAGCTTGGCAAAGAGTGCATGTTTGGTAAGTACCAGCTTTTATTATGGCAATTGTTACGTTATGATTAACAAAAGGCTGCTGTGCCCACGTCAACCCATCAATGGCAAATTTATTTCCTGGGTGCACTGTAACATTATTGCCAACTGGATGGCTTCCCACTGTGATTTTCTTTTCTTTGACAGTTCCAGAGGCCCGAATTCTAAAGTCAAATGTCAGCATGGCCTCTCTCCCTCCAAAGGCTCCTAGAGGAATCACTCTCGTTGCCTGGTAACTGTTGACATTCCTTGGCATCCCTTGGCTTGGGGCATCATTACGCAAATCCATGCCTCTGATTTCATGTCTCTCTCTTCCATATTTCGCTACCCTCTGCTCTTCTGTATTACAGCCCTCTACCTCAAATAAGAGCATTTGTGAAGGTATTTTGGATCCACCTGGATAATCACAGTCTCCCGGGATCCTTAATTCAATCACATCTGTCACCATATAAGGCAACTTCTGCTCCGTTGCTATTACTTTAACATTCTCTTGTTCTGAGGATTGGGACATGGTCTGTGATTTTAGATGCCATCATTAAACCCACTGTAGAAGACATTCTTTCTGGAGAAATTTAGTTTGGAGAATAGTAAGGTAATGGTTAATCTTGACTGTCACCTTGATGAGGTCTTGATGAGGAATCAAGTAGAGACATGCCAGTGTCTTCAGGTCTGGGAAGGCATTTCCTGAAGGCCTTGACTGAAGGGGAAAGACTCTGCCTCAAATCCAGAGCGAGGTGGCCCAGACATAAGGAGGTCCAAGAAAAGAGCAGCTTGCCTGCTTCTCTGCCTCCACTTCTCCAGGGAGTACTCTACAGCTGCAGCTGCCATCTTCAGTGCCATCAGGGACCAGCTTCTTTGGCATCCTAACATGAGCAGAAGAGCAGCCACTCTCCAAGAATGTTCCATGCCCTCGGTGCCCGACTGGGACTTCTGAGGCGTCCAGCTTCGTGGACTGAGCAGCAACTCAGTGCTCAGCCCTTCCAGCTTGCAGGAAGTTATTGTTGGACCACCCCATCCCTGTGGTGTAAGCCAATCTGGTGTATCCACTATATATGTATGTGTATATGTGTAATTGTATGTATGTGTGTATTTGTATGTATGTGTGTGTATTTGTATGTATGTGTGTGTATTTGTATGTATGTGTGTGTATACACATTTTGTCGGTTCCATTCTGCTAAACGACTCTGCCCATACAGGGATTTCTGTTTATTCTTATTCAGAAGTCTTGAATCCTGACGGCATTTCACTTACACATACAAAACTCTCTTCGCTTTTTCTCCCAAGGGCTGTTTATGGTTCATCCTGCCAGAGTTCAGTAGACAGCATTCCCAAGGTCTTGACAACACATTAACGTTAACTGTGAGCACATCTCAGGCCCTCTGGCCTCCGCATCTGAAAAAGAAAAGAAGAGGAGGTGAAGAAAGAATGAAAGAAAGAAAGAAAGAAAGAAAGAAAGAAAGAAAGAAAGAAAGAAAGAAAGAAAGAAAGAAAGGAGGAAGGGAGGGAGGGAGG
>NC_022017.1:43013334-43024357 GCF_000317375.1 Microtus ochrogaster | reverse complement strand
ATGACAACTTTATTAATGGCCCCGCCATTCTGAAGCAGGCATCGTATCCACTGACTTTAGCTCTGACTGCCACCTTGAGAGGTAAATGCTCCAGCTTCAGAGAATGGGAGCTGGAGAGGTTAATTAGCTTCTCTGGGATTGAACACACAATGAGTGCAAAGGGAAAAGTCCTGGCCCCGTTTCCCTAAGATCTAGGAGAGTACAAGCTCAGTATGAGCAGAGGTGTTATGTTTTGGTTTTCTTCCTTATTTTTTTTTTACTTTGTCCTCTATTCTTTTAAAAGTTGGGGTCTCCTTAAGCTCCTCAGCTGGGCTCAAGCAATCTTCTGCCACAACGTCTGAGTATATAGTCCTACGGGCAAGCCTATCCTAACACGTAGATTCCTCAATCGAGTTATTTTTAGTTCATGAAGACCCAATTTTAACAAAGTATAACTCATTTAGTAGATAACTAACACCTGCCCATGATAGTTAATAAACGTAAAATCATTTCCAGGTATGGTAGCGCACACCTTTAATCCGAGCAGAAGCGGGCAAGTCTCTGTGAGTTCAAAGCCAGCCTGGTCTACATAGCAAACTCCAGGACAGCCAGGACTATATAGAAAGACTCTGTCTCAAAAAACAATAATAATAATAATAATAATAATAAACAATTAAAAAATAAAAGCATTAAAAATGTACTGAAAGTTTGAAAATATAGCAAAGGACAATACAGTATGCACCTTCAAAGATTTACTAAAGTACTGTTTGGCAGGCCCACTAAGGGATGGTTTAATGCTCTTGGTTCACAAAATTTTGGTCTCAAGATTTCTTTATACCACTAAAATTAGTGAAGATCTTGCAGTCTTTTCAACAATGTGAATATATTTATTGATATTGACCCATACCAGAAATGAAAACTAAAAAAAAATCAAAATATTAATTTGGTTCATCTAAAGCAACGATGGACACTACTTTTTATTGTTACATGTTAACCTAAGTAGAATGTTCTGAAAATAGACGTGCATTTACCTGTACAAAATATCTAGTCTAGAAGAGCACATTACTTTATGCTTTTTGCAAATTTCTGAAATTTTGGGTTTAACAGAAGACAGCTGGCTTCTTGTATGTGCATCTGCACTCACCCCTATGTGGCATGCTCATGTGGGTGGGGTTTGTGAGGGAAATCTCACCTCACATAAATGCATAGTTTGGGAAGGGTGGACATGAATAGCCGTTCCAGAGAGGCATAGCTCTTTCTGTACACTGCATCTACCTGGACAGGTAGTGGTTTCTGCGACATTAGCATGGAATCTAACACTGCTCAGACTCAGAGAATGAACTTTACGATCTCTTTTATACTGTGGGCTGTTGATTCATTTCACATTTCTGATGAATCTTTTACTACGGATAGATACTTCCTTCTCACTCCTTCCTGATGACTTCCTTCCTACTTCCTGATGACTTCCTTCTCACTACATCTTTCCTGATAATTCCTTCTACCTGTATCCTGGTGTTTGCCTTCTACTCTGGTTATTTTCTCTCTTACACCTTCTATAACCTGGCAGAATCTTTCAAGCAATATAAAAATTACAATGTAGTTATGTTCTATTTTTTCAAGTGAATGATTACAATGAATACAAGTAAAAAACAGAATCTTTTCCTTATCCATTACATGATTAAATATTTTATATATTACATGGGGATAAACAAATTATCCTCAAGAACACACATACAGTTAAACACGTATCTTTTAGACTTCGCATAGGTCGGGAGCCTTTCAGCCCTAGCAGTTTACATAGGCAACAGTTTTTATAGTTGCCAAAAAAACAGCTCACTTGTTTTATTTTTTTGTATTTTAGACTCCTGTCCAGTTATCTTAACTAACCGCCTAATTCTTTGTTTTCTAGTTACATGAAGTCAATTGTTTAGCACTTTGTTTAGCTATGATGCATACTGAAACCCATGAACACATCTCCCAATATCAGGAAGAATTTGAGCTGACTCCTGGTTCTCGATTGTTTTCCTTAACCATTAACCTAAGCCACAGTCTATAAGGATCCTCAAGAGAAACTCATAGGTCCTAGCTGGGTGACACTTCCTTGTTCTTATTTTTTATCCTCTGCAGCCCCTGCTTTATCGGGGGCAGGAGCAACACTTTAAACAGTACAGCTTAAGAGGCAATCAATCTCATAATAATCCACACATAAAAATGCCCAGGAGAATGGGATATTTCCATGAGCTAATCACGCCACATTAAAGGCAGTGGGGACCCTCCCATACCCATTCACATCATGATGAATACCAGAGAAAAATGGCAGTGGCAAACACGTAAAGACACGGCAGTAGCAAGAGACATTTTGGAGCGAAAGTTCTGGGGGCCTTGCCTATCTGAGATTCATCCACCGGTGTCTTACATCCTCATGGGTTAAACTCCTGAATCTAAGCGCCACCCACCACCTCTTACATGGCCTCCAGCAAGTGACAGATAACAGCTTCCAGGTTGTAATTTCCACTTGAAATTGCAGGTTTTGCCATCACAACAAATGCTGTCAGTAAGCTTCCTTGCAGTAATAGCCCACTTCATGTCTCAGAGACTGTCTGTCAAAGGCTGGAGACTAGGGGACCACGACGTGCCGGTCATTTTCTTAAAGTAAAACCACTGTTCCCTAAGAACACTAGCCAATACAGCCAGGGCTCAAGCCACGCCCAGGCTAGCAGTGCAGCCATAAACCACACCACACCACAGTGTCTCTTCTCCACAGACGCTGTGTTTACCATGTAGCAGAAGAAAGTATTTTATGGCCCGATGCTCTCCACTTCATCATCTTTTGAAAAGCCACAAAGATGTCAAAGGTCAGGTTTTAATGAAATTCATACTTGGTTCTTTTTCATTTGTAGGTAAGAATTTCAATTTCGGGGAGCTTGTTTACTACACATTTCAGAGAGATCTATAAGAAAAAAATGTTCTCCTCCCCTCATCCTAGAAGAAGTTCATACATTTTAAAGTTGCATTAAGGACTCTCCTTGAGTGACACAGGAATTATTTCTGTGACAAGGGCACACGCTACCAGGCGGGTTGGCACCACTGATGTGTGCTGCGCTGACAGTGGTTCTGCTCGTGTTGCTTTGCCCTTATCTGTGTGCTGGTGTTAACCTGGAAAAATAATCAATTAAATGGGAAGAAAAACAAGTCCTACTGCTGTAAAAACAAAATTAACTAAAAATCTGGATGACTCCAAACCGACAACCGTAACTGGTATCTCAAAAGATGTAGGATTAGCCTCAGCTTCCAGGTACCATGTATCCACAAGGTCCCGAGTGAAGAACTGCAGTGGGTTGAGATCATCCTAGGGAAAAGGTGAGCATCCGCCAGACACCGGCCCACATCTCATGCTAACCTCGAGTGGGAAAACAGAGGGGAAGCGCCGCCCACCCCCACCGTGCCCCTGATCCACCCGCACCCTGATCTGGGTTCCCACAGCGCCCTCGGGCATGTCCAAGACCTTTCAGCAAGAGATTTCAGAAAACAGCTTCCTTTCCATGGGGCTGCTTATCTCTCTTCCTAAGTAATTCTCTGTAGGTCTACCACTAGGCACAGCGACAGTCTAGGGCAGCCATTCACTGCCTGTTCAGAACCACTCAAAGAACTCATTACTTTTCATTTCAAAATGACTGATTTCTTTTTAAACTAATTATGGAAGTTCACAGAAACAAAATTTCAAAAGGTGATGTGGGAACAGAGAGACGTGGTAAATAATTATTTTTTTTCTTGCTTTGAGCTCTTCAGACGTGGAACACCTTTATCCCGCAGTCCTCGTTGCTGATTAGTGGCTCAGAAAAAACCTCAAGATTCAGAGAGCTGGGGAAAGAAGGAGGGGATAAGACCCGCATCGGGACACGAAGTTCCTGGTATATTAATCTAAAGTGTCCCAGTGGGGCTGGCAGAATGGTGGCAGAGCCCACAGTGATGTTTCAAAAAGATCTAAAAAGAGGCTGAAATGAGTCCGGGGCAGGCTGTTCCAGGTTTGCTATCAGGATGAAATTGATACAGTTTCACCACAGTGAAAAATAGGTAAACACAATCAAGCTCAGCAGCTGCCTGAGTCTCAAGGGCCACCAGGATGGCTCTCCCTGTGACCTTGAAGAGCAAATCAAATCCATAGAAAGGGTACAGAAAGTTCCCACAAACAAAGTCATGTGGCCAGTCTCGGCACAAATTATAAGGCTCCCCAGCTCACCCCTTAGCCAGTTTTCTTGCTTTAACTTTAAGCTGGGCTTGTTTTATAAGGAATTGTGCATAAAATAACAATTATTGGTACAAGGCTATGTCCAAAATTTTCCAACTTTTTGAGGGATATAAGGCTCACTCATTAACAGCTATAAAAACAACAAATGGCTGAGGGCATGGCTCTTTCACTTCCTGTGTTTCAAGTATCTAAGCCTCAGTTTCCCAATGTAAGGTAGGGGTGGCCCTAGTACCTCTCCCACAGGGTTGCTTTGGACAATAAATAAAGCGAGGTCATACAAAGAACACACATTGTATTCAGAGCACCTAAGCCTATTATAGTAACTATAATCCTATCCATGGGGGAGTGGTCCTAAAATACGGCTTTCCATCCTCACTGTCACCAGGGAGCAGGAGTCTCAACTTACAAAATTAGGGAACCTGAAGCTCAGACGAGCCAACAGGTTGGATGCCATGGTGGGAAGCATCAAAAACGCAGAAGAACACCCGGGTACTCGAGAGTCTGCTGAAGACAGGCAGGGGCAGGAGAAGCAAGAAGTTCCTTCCGAGAGCTTGGCTCCTACAACAAGCAACAGGGATCAGGTGAGGGACAGAGGCAAAAGCATCCCCTGTGGTGGAGGTGGCATCGCTGCAGCAGGAATCCAAGAAAATCTGCTCAGCACTCGGTCCTTCCCTGCGTATTGAGCAGCTGTGACCACTGTGGAGGAGCAGAGTGTGTGGGAACCTGTAGGGGTTGATGACGTCAAAATCCCTAAATTACTTCAGTGACCCACCAGATTGGCCTTGCAGGCCATGTTGCCAGGCTGACTGAAGGCATGTGTCCGTTCCTAGACATCGTTCACGCCAGCCCCAGTCTTTTTACATACCGTGTCCTACCTTCAGTGACAACAGCAAAGTTACACACACACACACACACACACACACACACACACACACACACACACCCGCTGTACCAGTTACTCTTATGTTGCCATGACCAAATACCTGGGAGAAGCAGTTAGGGTTTGTTCTGGCTGGTATAAAGTGGCTCACAGCTTCATATGGCATTGTCCATCATGGTAGGGGAGACAGGATGGCAGGAAAGGTTCCATCTGTGGTGTTGGAAGCCTCGGGCTTAGCTGTTCTCCTGGAGTCCACCAGGAAGCAGCAAGCGCAGGAGCAGAACCAGGAGGAAAATCAGGACCTCCACCCCCATCTCCACTGCCTGGTTTTTGTTGCCAGCCACCTGCTGCAAGGATCACTGTGACAACAATGACCGGAGTCTTCAAAGCCACGCTGGTTGGAACAAGAAGGCAAATGACAAGGCGGCTAGGTCACTCGAGGACAGCTGGTGTCATCAGTATGCCCCACAGCCGAAGGCTGAAACACCTTCTGGCCCTCCTGTCCATTGATTAAATGTGCCTTCTTTGGTGCCCCCTCTTTGGGGTTCAGAGAAATAATCACACTCACACACCCCTAAATACACATATTAAGTAACTTTGTATGCCTTTCCCACTATAGGCCATTATTTGGGGATACTGATTTTAGCCAGAAACTAGGGTAATATACACGTTTAACACACAGTGATAACCTGCATGCATGGATGGATGGATGGATGGACGGACGGACGGACGGACGGACGGACAGACGGATGCATAGGCAGATGGTCTCCAGAACAGAAGGCACAACTTTGAACCAGGTGTGTCAAGGACACACCCGCAGAGAAATCACTCAAAACTTCTGCAGCATTGGGCTCTGCCAGATTTTTGTCCTTGATTCCCCAGGGTTTGATCTTCAGGCACCATGCTTCAACAGATTTCCTTCGCGGGATTAAATTCTTCAAACCCTCCCAGTGAACACAGCATCGGATGTTTGCAGTAGCTTCGCAAGGCCAAAACCATGATGATTAGAGCCCTCACTACACAGACAGGAAAGGCGAGAGTCAGGGAGGCTCAGCTCTGTCCATTATGTGGCCTGACATAACAGAAGAACTCATAGACCATGGGGAAAGCTGCTTCTCTAAACCGGCAAAATTACAGAGATCACAATGTGTTTTTTGAAACACCCATACTGCTTCAAGAAGGCAGAGTGAGATTCTAATTCTGGGGTGTTTTTATCAGCCATGTTTTGGTGCAGAGGTGGGGACATATACCAGCTTTACAACCAGACATCTGAGCCTGGATCACAGCTCTGCCACTGGCCATGTTTGCCTGTAGGAAGTTACCTAATCTCTGAGCTATAGTCCTGCAACAGTTATAAAACCAGGACAATGTCCCATTTCCACCCTTAATTGAGGTGGCCCAGCAGCGTTTGGAACCTGGTCAGGATTCAATCAGTAATAGCCCTCACTGCCTATTTCCTCTTCAGAACAGGGAGGAACAATAAGCCTAAGATTAAGAGCATGGGCTTCAGGGCCAGACTGCCTGGTGTAATTTCTAGTTTTGCCATTTATTGGCTGTGCGATCTTGGACACATTGTTTAGCTTCTCCACGTGTCAGGCTGCTTGTCTGTAAAATAAAGGAAGTTCATGTGTGTCACACACCTAGGACACCCACCTGTATACAGTGGGTTTTATTAGTTCTGATAAGCTTTCATTTAGGAAGCAGTGACAGAAATACTGCAGGAAGACAGACAGTGGTGGCCTCATCCAGGTGAAACGCAAACGTGGCTTTGACTTCCACCTCCCTACTATTGAAGGCTGTCCCGGCATTTGCTCACTCTTGAATTAAAAACAAATCAACTAATTGAAAAATAAAGCATCTACAGAGCCCTTGGGTCTGAGCTGCAGCCAGGAGGTGAAGTCCTGTAGCACATAGAGACAGAGATGTAGATAAGGCTGTTTAATCTGCTTGCTTCAGACTGGGCTGGGTAACGCTCACTGAGCTGAGCTCTGATGGGAAGATGAGCAGACAGACCTGAGAGTGCCCACTGATGGGAGATGGGAGGACTCTCATTTGCTGGTCAAGCAGAGAACCATTAGACAGAGGTACGTACCTACACAGGAACTCAGTGAGCAGTAGGTCTGTGCTCCCATCTCCGAGTTTCTGATTGTTTCTATTTGAAATGTTGCTTTGTTTTGTTTTGTTCCTGGTGCTGGGAGGTCCTTGCACATGCTCTGCCGCTGAGCTACAACCCCTCCAACATACCCTTACAAGTCTCGGACTTGCCTAATAATTCCAGAGTTAAAGAGGATCTCTGAAGCCTCCTCATCCCTCCCGCCTCCCGCCAATCATACTCAGAAGGGCTAGGCTGGCATTTGGTTCAGAACTGAGCACTCCCCAAACCCAGAGGGGCAAAAAGTGATGACTCAGGAATTGGTCCTGCCAATCATACTCAGAAGGACTGGCCTGGCATTTGGTTCAGAACTGAGCACTCCCCAAACCCAGAGGGGCAAAAAGTGATGACTCAGGAACTGGTCCCAGCCTGTTAAGTTCGGTGCTCGCTGGAATGCAAAAAGAGATGATGGCAGTGAATATGGAAAGAGAAATCAATGTAGCCTGAGCCGGATCAGCCCGTGTGTGCACGCTCCATTAGCTCACTGCCCCCAAGTTCTGTAGCCGTCAAAACAAACTACTCTGGTAGAAAACTGAGACAGGGGAGGATGGGACAGCAGCTTTAATGGTTGTTCCAACCTCTGCCATGAGATGCTGAGTCTACACAAGCTCTTTCTCCAGGATTTTACAGGAAGAATTCTGAGTAAGAGAACACAGAAAAGGTTGGGGTCTTATGTGGTTTTACTGCCTGTCACTCAATAAAAAAAAGAAAAAAAGCCACCGTCTGTATCCTTCTCCCCCGCCCAGCTTTAATTCTCTCATAGCACTTATCAGTTTAAAATGATCTATTCATTGTTAGTTTGTCTTCCCCGTGTGAACATGAACCCCACCAAGTGAAGGACTTTATCCAGGTTCTTTCCCAGCTTAGCTACCCTCGTGTCATTTGCGTTTGATAAATATTTGCCGAACAGATGAGTGAGGGTTCCTGCAGCTCAGAGCAGCCCGTGCTTAAGAACAGCTCTGTGACCTCGTCTAAAGCATCTAGTACCAATAAAGAAAAATCCAAACAGCCTCAATTAGCCTAATGCTGGGCAGTTTCCGTAACACAAAGCACGTGTCATCTGATCGGATCTGCACAGATATTAAGTATTATTGTTTTGACTCTACAAGTGAGACAAGTCACACTTCAGAGACTGTAGTGGCATTTCAATGGTATTTTAATAAATAAAGCTTGCCTGAAGATCTGAGAGTAAAACAGCCCCACTGGTCAGCCTTACAGGCCAGATTTTGGTAACACGCACCTTTAATCCCAGCCCTAGAGAGGATTATAAAATGGGAGGAGACAGCTCTCCACGCACAGTCTCATTCTGAGATTCCGGGAGGCAGGATCGCCATTTCAGACTGAGGTCAAGGTAAGAGCCAGTGTCTGGCTGCTTTGCTTTTCAGATCTTCAGACTGAACTCCAATTTCTCTCTCTGAGTTTTTATTAACCGTGCTTCAAGAGACATCCAATAATAGCCTCAAGATTATGTGACTAGCAGAAGACATAAAACTCAAGGAGTGAAGCCCAAGGTTGGTGTTTGGCCCATGTACGAGAGACATTTTGAAGGAAGATAGTCTCCTTATTGTCGGAAGTCTCAGTAATGCGTGCGCCTGCTTCACCTAAGATGCTTCATCCGGTGTCATCTCTGCTCTCGAGAGGGTGTGGCCTGTGAGGTGCTTGTGCTAGAAGCCACAGGGAGCTGCAGGTGCCAGCTATCAATGCATGCGGACAAGTCTCAGCACCTGCTGTGGGGAACCTGTTCTCTTACTCCCGCGTCTGCCGTGCTATGAGCTGTGAGCTCCAAAGAAAGGGAGGAGCCACAGTGGAGGAAGCTGAACACTGTGCCTGGTCCCTTGGGTCCCATCCTCCCTGTTTCGAAACAGGTCCTCCCTTCAGACCGGATAGGGAGGATTGTTGCATGGTTTGAGAATACAGGAGAAGCCGCTGGACTACAATGGTTAAGTGTGGCCTCCAGTTCTCTTGTTTAAAACACCAGAGCTGTTCATTACATTCATCCTATAGTTAGTTGTCCATGCATCGTAAGATTGGGAATTGTTCAGAAAACCTCAAAGTCACATGTTTGACAGAGGCTGGGGCAAGGCTGGCATATTTGGAGGGTCCTCGGCCAAAGGCCAGAAGGTACTAAGTTAGCAGAATCCACCTCTCCACCTCCCTGTCAGATTATTTACACTGACCAGCAAAGGGTGTCGGATGCATGGCACCTCAGGTTGCAACCCAGGAAGATTAATGGATGTAAAGTCAGGGATCCTGACTCATGTGTGAAGAAAGAGCTCACCCATGGGCTGGGGGGGTTTCCCCTTATTCTCTTGTTGTTAAGTCACACCATAAGGTCAGAGATGCTGGTGAGCCTGCGGGAACAGGCTTCAGATCTACAGGAAATCAAATTTGCTCTGCCTTGTGTCTCAATGTTCTCCTCGGCCTTTGAGGAAAATCTGTCAGTGTGTCCACGTGACCATTTTGTCACCTGAAAAGCTAGATTATGGCTTTAGGGAGTGGCCACCCATGCTGGAGTTGGCTTTACGGGGATGCAGCTGCTCACGTCACCCAGGCTTTTGCAAGTCACCCCAATAAACCCACTGGGCTGGGGTGAAATGGTGTCTTTGGTTCATTGGTGGCCTTTCTTAATGGGATACACAGAAGCAGTCTCTCTGGGAAAGATCACCCAACACTGTCAAGAGGTGAGGACAGTGTCTGGCCACCGGTGGGAAGAGCTCAAGAAAGCACATCACCAACCACAAGACACTCAAACTGTGTGGTCACTGCCGATTGTACTCCTCCTGGCACTTAAGGCTTTTTGAGTTCGTCCTTGCTTGTGTGTCGCTCTTAGAGATAGAACTGGGTTGTTTACCTTGGGTGAGGCAGCCTTCGCACAGGGCTGGGTCAGGCATCCTTCAGTGCTGATTATGAGGGGAGGAGCTTATGCCCTGCGCGCACTATTGGCTTAAAGCAGACCCTGGCTTTAGGGCTGCCAGACAACAGAAACAGAGGGGAGTAAGTGGTCCGAGAAAGTCTTCCAGCACCCCACACAGCAGGACAGAAGTATTGACACCTCTGCCATCCGGCTCCATGCACCATGCATCAATGACTCACCTCAGAGGAACAGGCTTTCTTCATCAGGGCGCAATGCATCTTCATTAGGGAGATTAAAAATCATTTCTTGTCAACTTAATAAGCACGATGTTAGGGAGCCCGGAATGCAGCAGATGAGATGGTTTTAGAAGCTGACACCCAGGATCTCAGCCCCGGCTCTGCCACTCACTACCTCCGTGACCTTGGGAAAGTCTCTTGGTTCTCTAGGTCTGTGACCTTGTCCATACACGGACATAATGATTTTCACTCCGATGGCCACTGTTGAGTGTCAAATGAGATGCTGCCATGTGCACTGCTGTGCGCATTGTGACAGACTGGGAGGAAGCAGACAAGACAATAGCCAGAAATCTGTCCCTTCCCTTTCTTGGTGACTTAGTGTCTGCGTGCACACAGCTTTTGTTGTTTTTGTTATTTCTCTCATCTGGGGGGATAATAATTACACATTTCTCCCTTTCTCTTTCTCCCTTCAATGGTCCCCATGTGCCCTTCCGTGGTCTCTTCAGATTCATGACCTCTTTTTTCATCAATTATTACATACATGTATACATATATGTATATATATATATGTGTGTGTGTGTTTATGCATATTTCTAAATACATAAATACAACTGGCTCAGTCTGTATAGTGTTACATATATATGTGTGTATATGTATGTATGTATGTGTGTGT
>NC_022017.1:42994855-43013234 GCF_000317375.1 Microtus ochrogaster | reverse complement strand
CCTTGCCCTTTTTTTCTTGGCCTATTTTCCCTTAATTATTACATACATATGTGTGTTTCTAAATACATAAATACAACTGGCTCAGTCTGTATAGTGTTACATATATATGTGTGTATATGTATGTATGTATGTGTGTGTGTATATATATATATATATATATAAAACCATAATCCCTAACTGTCTTCTAAGTATTTCTCCTTACCCACAAAAAAGTGTAGTCCTCACTACTCACTGAGGAAACTTCCATTGCAACAGACAAACAGACAGAGACCATTCCAGAAAACCATAGTCAATTAAAATGCAGAGCTGTGGCCCCTAGTCCCACTGGATAAATCTACAAAACAAATCCTGTACCTAAGGCTCAGAGATCACTGAGGAAGAGTAAGTGCAAAGATCGTCAGAGCCAGAGGATCCGGGAGTTTGCTGTGAGATTGTGTCTCCTAGGAACGCCAAAACAAACAACCAGAGCGTCTTACCGCTATGACTTCCTAAACTTTATCTGAACAAGGACAACAGCAATCGACCTGCTAACGTGACCGGGGGGGGTGAGAAGTAAGGCCTCACTCGACCTTACACAAAGAACCTTAGACAACTAAGGTATGATGAGATTGGACGTGGTCTTCTCCAGGGAGGAGAGCATCACTTTGGTTATCCGCATGAAGTGGTCAGCACAGAGCTTTTAATGGCTTGCCAGCTGGCCACTGCAATCCATCCCAGGTGTCTTCAGACTTTACAGAATTGGACCAGAGTGACTTCAAATGTAACATAACTTTGAGGTCTTGCTTTCTAAAGTTTACACGCATGTTGTGCCATAATTTCAATTTTAAATCTACCAACTTAACCATGAAAGGATCACTTATGACTTTGAAACATTTTTAAACAGGTGTGCCATCACAGGGAGCAGCAGGTACTTGGTCTAGAGCTAGTTAATTGATTCCCTAAAATTCAGAACCTTAAGTTGATTTTTTTTTTCTTAAGTTGCTACACTTGTGGATATTTTCACATCAGTGGCTCCAGTTGAGATGGTTTGTAGATAGGCATTAATAAATAAACCTTTTTGATTTAGGGCCTGAGGATTGAACCCAGGGTCTGGCTGGTGCTAGGCAAGTATTACACTTCTGAGCTATATTCACAACCCAGCTAATATATCTTTTGAAAATATGTTGGGGCCTGGGAGCATAGCTCAGCTGGTAGAATGCTCGCCTACGTGCACGAAGCCTTGGGTTCAATCCTCAGGCTCATATAAACCAAGCATGGGAGTGCTTGCCTGTAATCCCGTGACTCTAGAGGTGACGTCAGGAGGGTCGGGTGTTCGAGGTCATCCTCAGCTGCATGGAGAGTTTGAGGCCAGCCTGGGATACGTGAGACCCTGTCTCAAAAATAAAAAAATAAAACTAAGCTAAAGTTTGGTTAGAGTTGAACTGTTCTTCCTACCTAAAGTCTCTCATCAGTTCTAACAATCGGTTCAACTTTACTCCAATACACCCGACACAGCACAGTTTACTATGGCTCCAGATGGATGATGTCATACCCCGTAAGCACCAAGAAAGTGTCTGTCTATATCAACGGCTCATCATGAATGAAATATGCTCATAAGGGAAGTCATGACCTAGATGTTCCAAAGTAGCTTCTGCGGCCATCGCCTTCCTTACCCACTGCACATCTCAAGATCACCTTTCACAAATGCTGTGGTCTAACAATAACGAGAAGAACAGGACAGCTGTTATCTGTTCCCCTGCACTGACAGCTCTCCCCATGACTATGAAAAGCATGTTATGTGAGTTATTTGAATCTTCGTTGTCAGTTTCCTGACAGAGTCAGAGAAAGGGTGAGTCGGATGTGCTCTGGTGTCCACTGTGGCAGCTGTCCAGGGTCAGTCAGTTGATGAATCTAAGTTCAAATCCCTAAGGTCAGACTCCAAAGCTAAGAATCTCTGCTCCTATACCCAAGCTCTCCAAAGACCTCACTGCCTACTACCTACATATTTCTGACCTGGTGTCCCTTTGGGCTTAGCCAGGAGGAACTTAGTGTTCTCTGACCTAATTTCTGCCCCTCTTAGCTGCTCAGGATATCCTTGATGTCCAGATGTTTTTCTCACATCTCTACACATCCAATATCGCCATCTACCAGACTCAAAATGGCATCTTCCAGAAATTCTTTTGTGACCCCTACACCATCACTACTGAACTCTCCCCACAACTAGAATGCCTCCCTTCTGGGTTGCCGGAGTATTTTCTCCACGTTCCTACTACACTTTATACTTCATCCTGGCATTTAAGTTAGGAATGCACAGGTCCCTGCCTCTCCAGGATGCTTAGAGAAAACATCTGCATAGGGTCCATCTATCATGTTCCGGGCCTTCCCTCAGTACTCAGTCTGGGAAAGTCTGGCTATAGAATCTTGCCTCCCTTGCAGGCCCTTGACTCAGGTAGCTTTGTCTGCCTTACAAATGTCAGATTCTCTTCCTAGATCCTTTCACACCCCTCAACTTAATCGATGTACTAGGCCTCTGTGGGACTCACCAGTGGAGCATAAAATGTACCCACATGCTGTTGAGAGCCACCCCATCAATCAAGGACTAAAGAATGACAAAACTGCTTCCTAAGACCAAAATAAATAATTGCCAGATTAATCATCATCTGTACCTAGTTGTCACCAGAGCCCACAGTTCCCCTCGTCCCACCTCTGCTTGCTCACCGGGCACAATGAACTCCCAAGAGAAATGCCTGAAGAAGGCTGTGAGAGCCTTTAGGACTCAAGATGAACCCCGCGGTGCTGAGGAGCTGATGGAATGAACCAACTCAGCTGACATTATTAGGCACCTACTTATAGCAGATGCTGGCTAGGCGCTGGAGCTGCAGAAGGGACAAGGTTCTCTGTTAGCTGAACACATGCATGGGCTCAGAAAGAAATGGACAGAAACAAGATGGATAGCTCTGGCTTAGTCATGGAAACAGGAGATGTTCCTATCCTTGGCCTGTGTTCAGCTCTTGCATGCAGTGAGAAGCAGGTTATGGTTACACAAGGAAGAAGCAAGGTAATATTTACTTAAAGGCCTCCTTAATCACTTCATGGATAAAAATTCTCCAAACAATGCTAATAGAATAGGAAGAACAAATAATCCGTTCGAGGGATCAGACTCATGATAAGAAGTCCTGGAACTGCCTCCAGTAAGCATAAGTGAGCTCAAGAATCGTTCCTCGTGTCTCAAAACACTCAAAAATAGATCTACCATACTCCAGCTGAACCACTGCTAGGTATTTACCAAGATCCCACATCAACACATCACAAAGTCGCGGGCACATCAGTGTTTACTGTAGCACTATTCATGCTAGCTGCTATGGAACCAACGTGAGCATCTAGCAACAAAGGAATGGACCACAACTGGGAACTGCAAGGACTTCCTATGGAAGAGCTGAAGGATTCCAACATCAGTCGGCATTGCAACATAAAGAACGTCAAGCAAGTTCGCCTTCCTTGGAGAGGAGCCCCCTGACTGGTTATCCCATACCAAGGGGTCAATCCTAGAAGCAAGCAAGTGCAGGCAAGACTGAATGTACTCAGCAGGCTGTATTCATGTTTATTCGCTTATATGCATATGTAGCAACAATGGTTAAAGAAAAGGAGGCCATGGAATTTAGTAAAGGGGAAACATGGGAGAGGTAGGAGGGGAGAAAGGGAAGAGAAAATGATAAAATTTTAATTAAATTTAAAAATTTTTTAAAAACCTGCTAATTAGGTTTTTTTCCCAAAATTATGGCTTTTATACACAATGGTAGTTTGTTCAGCCATAAAGAAGGCTTGCAGGGAAATGGATGCAATTAGAAATAATCAATCATATTAAGCAAATGAAGCCAGTCTCAGAAAGACAACCATCCTGTGTTTTCTCTCACTTGTGCTTCCTAGACTTTATATAGACACATAAAATCATGAAGGAGCATAGGACATGAAATTATCAGTGAATTGTCTAGGGGACAAAGGTAATCATAGTGGGCGGAGCAGAGTGGGGGAAATGGGGGCTAGAATACATGAAGGAATACGCTAAGCATACAATACATACTTGAATGGAGATTTAAAATCTAAGAATAATGGAAGAAAGGCTCCCAGTGAAATGATTATCTTTTTTCTTTTTTTTTTTTTTTTTTTGGTTTTTAGAGACAGGGTTTCTCTGTGGTTTTGGTTCCTGTCCTGGAACTAGCTCTGTAGACCAGGCTGGTCTCGAACTCACAGAGATCCGCCTGCCTCTGCCTCCCGAGTGCTGGTATTAAAGGCGTGCGCCACCACCGCCCGGCCGAAATGATTATCTTCAAACCACTTCCCTTCCTCTGAACCTCAGGCCCATAAATTAAACTATCTTCAAACGTATCTACAGTCCGAGTCTTAGTTCCCCCATTCGTGAGTGGAAAGGCTCATCCCCACCTCTGGGGTCCTCGTGGGAAGAGGGGGAGATAACTCACAAAGTTGTTCAGTGCTTGGAGCTGGAGAGATGGCTCAGTGTTCAGAGCACTGGGTGTTCTTCCAGATGGACCAGGGTTCAATTCCCAGCACCCACATGGCAGCTCAGAACTTTCTGTAATCCCAGTTCCAGGGGATCTGACACCTTACACAGACATACATGCAAGCCAAACACCAATGCATATTTTTTTAAAAGAGTTATTCATTGTTTATTGTTTGGCTATGATGAGCCTGTACTGTTGCAGCTGTTGGCCTCATAGCAATGAGCGAAACAAATTTTTACAACCCCATCCTCCCAGTGTGGAGAAAGTTGGTGAGTATCAGGATAAGATGAACAGGAAATTATACGGCCTTTCACGTGAACAAAACATTTGATACAAGATAGAACCTGAAATAAATGTTCTGTGTTTACGCTAGTGAAGAACCCAACTTTTTCAGAGCAATGTTCACCAGCATATTCTATATGATAGAAATGGGGAGCGGGGATCCTCAGGTCCGATGAGTCTCTGCTAAAGGAAAGTCAGGAGATTAACCATGCAACCTCAATCAACACCACGGCAAAGCAGAAAGTCCTGTGGGGAATAATAGTGGAGATGATTTCCTCACACAACTCCATCTCTGATGTACTTTCTCATTGAAGCCAGTGGCCCAAACATCTCCAAGACTTTCTTGAATGAGGAATGAAATTATACTGAAGCATAACATAAATAACCTAGGTGTGGGTCCTTGAATTGGAACTGGGACAGTCCGGAAAATTGGTCTTGCAACGAGATCACCAGATTCTACATCTGCAATTGAAAAACAAAGAGCTGCCCGGGCTTGTCGCAATTATTTTTTTCAGTGAAAATCCTCACGCCGTGGAAAGAAGACTGTGTGACCATGAACCAAGAGCAAGGAGGAAGGTTCCATTCCGACACTACTGCCAGCAGCATCTCAAGAGCCATGGAAGAAGCATGGGGAGTGTGATCCTTTGACAGTTTGCCACAGGCAGAGAGTTCCCTGGGGTAGAGACCGTTTCTCATGCTCATCAGGCACAACAATCGACATCAGTGTGGGGTGCCATGCGGATGTCCTGGCGATCTTCTCCTGTCTCCCACAGCACTCCAGTCTGCCCCAGGCTCCTCCAGGCCGCTCTTTGTTGTCCACCAGCGTCTGGTTGGGCTTCATCAGCAGTGAGCCATGGTGTTGAACTCCCCCATGGGTGGTGGTGGGTTGATGGAGTCCCCACGGAGACTGTGGAAAGCCCTCTTCTGACACCTCACTATCGATTCCAAGAAGTGTTCTTTTCTGTTGCTTGTCAGGCCTAGAAACAGTGACAGCTGCTGGCTGGCACTGCTCTGCTCTGAGTAGCGACACTACCCTCTGGCTGATTTAAAAAAAAAAATCCTACATTTTCAAAAACAACTAATTTATTAAACATTCATCAAAATAATGAGAAATCCCAGGGTCCTAACTGACAGAGACAGTGACTAATAATGTTGGCAGAACGAACTCAAATTGATTAATGGTCTCAAATTCTATTTTCCTGTTCACATGTCATGTCATTAAAATCCAAATGAAAGATCCAAACTCTGATTATTAAAATAACCTGGAGGACATGTGTGTGTAGGCTCATCCCAGAGACATCTAGAGACAGGGTCCTAGACATCTCAGGCTCCGGGGAAACGATGGGTCAGATGGCATTAACTTCTGACTTAAGTGGCTCCTCTGAACTCCCTGGCTCATTGGGAACTGTTGGGACTTTTGCTGACTACGTTGACTCATGGGTAGTTTGATAATACCTGAGCCTGGGCAAAGGAGACCTCACGTCTTATGGTGTTTTTTTTCTTCCCTGGAGAAAAGGGTAAGAAGAAGCGGCTGAGAACTTTGACCCATCGCTGAGTGGTCACTGCTGATGAAATGAAGTCATAGGACCAGGAAGGGCTGCTAGAGGTCTTTATCATAAGTGCGCCCATCACAACAAAGAGTGTGATAGACAGCCAAGTCTTAGGAACAGCTTCTGGAGACCCAACACAAACTCAAAGAAGCAGTTTGACTGGGAGCCAAGTCTAGAGTCCGCTATGTCTTACTGGGGATGGAAATGTTGTTCACCTCCCGTGAATTAGGACTGCCTAGCACACACAGTGGAGACCTCAAGTGGTGATGCACCGTGATTATACCGTGATGAATTTGACACTACCCCTTATTTCTAATGACAATCTATTCACTGAGACACATGGAGAGGCTGAACCCTAGGAAGAATTTGCTCAGGCTTCAGACTAATCTCTGGCTGCAGGTCATCCTAGGAAACATCCCTCTTAGAGCCCAGGCCAGTGCTTAAGCCCGTGACCGAATCCCTCATTCCACCTCCTGCCAGCTCCTTCTGCACGGTGAAGCAAAGGGCCTGATGAAGGAGCAGAGAGTTTTCAACACAAGCGTGCCCCTGAATTTACTCTCAGGAAAGTAAAGTTCATCCATTGGCCTAGATCTTGAACCATTTGGTCTGCACCAAAGATCTGCAATTCCCTAGGTTACCACTGACATGGACGTGGCCGGAAGTGAGCACTTTCTGAGTTGGGAAGGGACCCATGGTGGTAGGGAAACAGATCCATAAGCTGGAGAACCCACTCGACAGAGGTCGGCATTGTACCTGAAACAGGCTCCAGACATCTGCCCCAAGCTATCCATCCATCGGCAGTCACAGAATCACCTAATATTGTGTAATATTTATCATGTTCGATTCCAAGAATTTATAAATTGGGTACCAGTATCACTTCCATTTTATAGCTGTGAGATTAAGACAGCCAAAGGTAAGTGAGTACCTTTAGATCACAAATGAGTAACTGCCAGGCTGTGCCCAGTGCCCAGGGAGTGATTGCGAGGCTGCAAATTAGCCCCGTGGGGACAATGACAGTGCCTCTGCTCTACCCAATTTGCATCTAGTTACTCACTGAGTCCTCACCAAGGCCTCCGGGGAGCTCTGTTCTACAGAGTGACTCAGGAAAGGGCGCAAAGGTTGGAGGGGCAGAGCCAGCACGTGACCCGCATCTCCCCTTTCCAGAGTCATCATTATCAGCCAGGCAAAGTCACCTCCCATGAAACTATCACCGGGGACGAATAGTAACAATGCCTGCTACTTTACTAAAAAAATCATTAGAAAGTGCCCGTCTCCGGTGTGTAGCTGGGAGACCTCATTTGACTTTTCGATTCAGAAGCAAACTGATACAGACAGCACCATGAGCCCACGTAGCTGCATTTACCCCTTACACTAGGGTGCTGTGAAATCGAGACCTTCTTAATGAAGAGATCACATAACTCCCCAGACATACCTTCCCAGATATGCTTATCCTGTCCTTTGATTAAACAGCCCCTCCTAGGATTCTCAAACAAACAGCCAGGGACTTGTTTCTGGCTGCATCTGTCACCTCTGTCTAGTTCCCATGGATACTGGTTCTACAGGGCCCAGACGTTGCATGAGGTGGAATGCCTAGGCTGATTGACATCTGTGTGTGTGCATTCCATGAGGCTCAGGCTTCAGGTGGGGCTGTAAACGGCTCCCAGCCTTGGATTCAGCTCTGCTTGATCGGCTCCTATCTGCAGGCCAGGTGTCAGCCTGGCCAGAGTCTCAGATACTAACTCCAAATCTGGGAGCTTGGGTAGAAGGCATTCTCAGTAGCCCTGGTGTTCTAGTTTCCTTTCTGTTGCTGTAATGAAGCATTCTGACCTAAAGTAACATGGCGGGGCATGGGGGGTTATTAGCTTATACGTCAGGTCACAACCTACCATTGAGGGAAACTGGGACAGGCTCTCGAGGCAGGAGAAACGCTGCTTGCTGGGTCATTCAAGGCTTATGCTTAGCCTGCTCTCTCATATGACTCAGAGCCACTTGCTAGGGATGGCACTGCCGGCAGTGGGCTGCGTCCTTCTGCATGCATCAACAATTATAACTACTCATAGACATTCCCACGAGCCAATCTGATGTAGGCGAGTCCTCAGTCAGGCTTTCCTTTCTGACAGCTCTAGGCTGTGTCAGGTTGACAATTAAAGGAAATTAAGACACACGGCTGTCACATACTGAGCATTTTTGGTGTACCAACCACTTCTCTAAGTACCTTACACCTACACAGTAATTTAACGAACACAATGACCCATGGGATGAATGTTAAAAATGTATTTTCCTAACAATAGAGACAGTACAAAGAGGGTGAGTAGATGCCCGATGAGTCAGAGCGCCACATCGTTACTGCCATAGTTGCCTGAGATGTCAAATCCAGATGGACGTTCTTTCCCTCCCTTTGCTCTGTGAAAAAATGGCCAGGAAGGCAGGTCTTGGGAGTCCCTTATAGATGCCCAGCACAGGGTCATCATCAGGGTAACAGCTACGAGAAGAGTCTTGAGGGACACTGCAATGGCAGCTCATGGACGAGTTTAAGCAACAGTGGCTCAGATTGCCTCTGAAAACAACACATCCTGGCAGGAAGAGAGACTTTGATGAGCAGGGAGTGGGTGGTGATGGGAAGACGGACAGAGAGCATGTGACAGGCGTCTGGAGGACTCTATCATCAGCCGCAGATGGAGAGGGCTGGGACAAGGCCAGAGACTGTGCAGGTGTGCCTTTCTCTGCTTCCCATAGATAGACAATACACTTGGCCAAGGGTCTCCTTCTTAGATGACCTTGGATAAGACAGCCTCACTTTTGACACCTGTAATAAAATTATTTACGCTGCTTTCCCCACCGCCATGATTTGCTGTATCAGATATGATAGATCTATGGAACCCCCCCAGGTAGATAGATGCTGGAGCCCTCTGGCCATGGTGAATAGGTTTGGTCCTACCGTGTAACTCCTTGAACCAGCCTGTCTTCCTCTCTGCCCCTTCTGCCTCCACTTGGCTTTGCATCCATTCCTCTTGACAGTCATTGACTAATATTAACAGATCCCTAGTGTAAGTCTGTGTCTACTTATCTTCAAGGAACCTCCTTATTCTGAGCTAATTTGCCTTCTAGCCAACATTTCTGATCAGCCTTGGCCCTCACTTTGCATAAGCTTCACAGGATACATCTCCACAAAAGCCAGGGGAGTCTAGGTCTCTGGGCTTTGCTCATATGACCCCTCTGCCCAGAATCGCTTCCTCACTTCCTCTCTCTCTCCTTTCTTTCTCTCTTCCTCCCTCCCTTCCCATCTCAGTCCGGGTAATGAAAGGCCATTTTCATGCCAGCTTGCAATACAACGCAATTTCTCTTAATAGAATAAAAATGCCTCCATCCTCGAAAGCCCCATTCTGAGTCAGCTTCCCCGTTCTCACAAGTCAAATGCTTCCCTACATTCCTCCAGGGGTCTCGTGACACTTGATTCTTACCACCTGGCATTTAATAAATTTCTCACACATTATTTTTCTCTTGAATATGAATTTCTTCTTCCCACTTCACTGGCAATACGAAAAGGTCAGGATATCATACAGATAGTACAAGCACACAGTTTCCCAGTCACATTTATAAGATTATGACTGGGCTGTCAAAATGGGGCTAAGTTGGATTAGGAGCATCAAGTAGAAGTATGAAATGTGGTTCTTTTTAAAAGTTCCTTAAGGCTGGGGCTGGGGGTGGCACATGCCTTTAATCCCAGCACTCAGGAGGCAGAGACAGGTAGATCTCTATGAGTCTGAGGCCAGCTTGATCTACAGAGCGAGTTCCAGGACAGCCAGGGCTGTTACACACAGAAACCCTGTCTTGAAAAACAAATAAGTAATAAACATTTCTTAAGATTCATACATTTATCTTATTAGATATAAGACATAAGACAATTGAATTAGAAATTCAATGGTAAAATGTAAATGTCTCCTTCTCTTAGAGTTACAGAATTTAATGAAACTACCTTGAACCAAAAGCACCTCAGGAACCCTCCATATCGGTACCCCTGTCGTACAGACAAGAGTATAGTTTCAGGGGCTGGGTGCTGGGTCAGCGGTTACGAGCCCTTGCTGCTCTTCCAGGGGCTCTAAGTCCTGTTCCCTGGCCCCATATCTGGCAGCTCACAACTGCTTGTAACTCCAGCTCCATGGGGATCAGGCACTTCTGAGCTCTGCAGGCACCTACCCATGAGCACATACCGCACATAGATACACATGTAGACATAATAAACAGAATGCAAACCTCTTTGTAAAGAGAATTCTTTCAACGTGGCGCAGCAAGCTACAGATTTTGTGACAGTTCCTAGCCTCTTCCTTCTACTATGGCCGCGATAAGCCTCAGCAGTGGATTCAAGAGACATCCCAGGGCGTGCCGACCTGCACAGAGTCTGCCAACCCCTGCAAGTGGCAACTTTGCTTCTCTAGGGAAGGATGAGAACTTTCAAAGCTTACAGACTTGAATTTTTTCCCCTCTTCATCCAGATGAGTCATTTTAAGAAAAAAGGGAAAGAAAACCATGTGTCGCTCCAGGGATGAGTCACATGTCTGAGCCGTACATCAAACCACAGCTTAAGACTTCTCCCGCTGCGGGTCGGGTGGAAGGAGAGTTGGTGAATGCCCACCCTATGAAATCTCAGAATGTGCAATGTAGGCAGTGACGGGGTGCCTCAAACATTGTGTGTCACCTTGAAGCCCTGAGAGACCACTCCGAAGGCGTTCCATCAGTGCCAGATGCTGTGAGTAGAGACTGTCACAGGGAGATGTAGAGAGACCAAGATTGTAACTGCATAAATACGGCCTAAATCACAGAAGAATGCTCTGCCCCGCTGGGAACTCTCAGATGTGACAGGCTCAAGCCCAGGAAAGATTTGCAACTCTGGCACTGTCACTGTGGGAAGACATGGCTGAGGTTTTTTACTCTGTTCTTCCATAGAATGAGACCCAAGCTGCAGAGAGAGGCAGTCCTGACTGGCATCATGCTTGCTCGGCCTCCATTGCTCTCCTGGAGTCTCACATTCAGAACCTGACAGGGCAACAACACTCATTTAAGAGTGAGGATATGGCGCACGCCTTTAATCCCAGCACTCGGGAGGCAGAGGCAGGCGGATCTCTGTGAGTTTGAGACCAGCCTGGTCTACAAGAGCTAGTTCCAGGACAGGCTCCAAAACCACAGAGAGACCCTGTCTTGAAAAAGCAAAAAAAAAAAAAAAAAAAAAAAAAAAAAAAAGAGTGAGGATATGGAAGTGTGACAGCTGTCTGTTAGGATTTTGTTTGTTTGTTTGTTTTAGACAGCTGGCAGAGCAAGGTCTCATACCCCAGCCTACAGACTTTTCTTCAGGAACCTTCTAACTGGAGTGACTGCCATGGCCTTATCCTTCTGGAAGAGGAAACCAAAGTAGGAGCCAGGTCCTATCTCCCCCTCCTCCCACAAGCTCAAGGAATGCAGTCTCCAAGAAGGATGAAGAGGAACGGTTTAGCAAAGCCAACGCCACTTCTAGTCCGTATTGCTGAGTCCAGAACACTGAAGAGCCAGCTCAACATTCTCTCCTGGCTGGGCTCAGAATTTGTCTGTGAGAAAAATAGGAAGAATCCTCTAGCAAGGGCAACAGAAAGCCTGCCCCTTTCCCGGAGTAAAACCACAGAAGGCTTTCATCCCCGTGCACCAAAGTTGCTTCCTGATGCCCCCTTCTCTCCTGTTTCTCCTTGTTACAACTCTAATATGACAGGCCAGAGTCGCTCTCCTTAAAACCTGTCCCAGCAGGACCAGCTCTTTGGTCCTGAAAGCAGAACCGAGACAGCTGGACATCTCAGCAGAGTACAGATCTGAGCAGTGACCAGATGACACGATGGTCACCCTGTCAAAGACTTGCCTCAGGTGACTAACCAGGCTCCTAGCCTCCCAGAACTGGCCTGCTTCCTCTGTTATTGACAGCCAGCTACCATCTGTGCCCAGTGTCTGCTTCTTGAGAAGTGAGTTTATAAAATCTCGCCAACCTCACGAGATCTTTGTTTAGGTTGAGGGCACATCAAAGAGACGCCTTCATATGAGAGGTGTTTCTCTCCTTCTGCTCCTTTGTGTGTTTGTTTTTCTACTTGATCCACTGTTTCTGGGCATGACTCATCAGGCTGGCTAGAGGAAACATCTGCCAGATTGTCACCAGAAAAGACAGGTCTCGTAACAGTTTAAAGGAAAAGCCGGCATAGACGCTTATGTGTCTGTCTCCCGCACATGCAGCCTCCAGTGACATTGAACACTTTAGTGTCTGTCAGATCAATGGAGGGGAGGCTGAAGTCCGCGCACTGGGTGTACAGGCAGCAGTCTCCCTGCTTCTTCCTCCTGGTTTGGAGTTCTAAGGTGAGTGGCAGAGGATGGCCTGGCTGAGATTTGCTCCCTAGAGGGCTTTTGCCCCTCTGCGGGTCTAACCCTGCAGGAGCCCCCTCACCTGCCAGCCTCTGGCAACTCCAATGTAAGCATATGAGTGTCTGCAACAGGGTTGCTCTTGGCCTTAATCTTCTACCACTTGGACCTAGAAAATGCCCACAGCTGAGCTAGTGCTCCATGACATTTGTCAGCTCTGTGAAGGAAGGAGTGTGGGCGCCATGCGTCAGGGTCCAGGAGTTTCACTTGGTTTGGATCTGTGTCGTTTTAACGGAATCTGCGAAGAGAGTCGCTCAGGCAATGTTATAATTACGTCATATCAGTTCCCATCTTAGACTGTCTGTTGTGTACGAGGTGGTTTGGGGCTTCAATTCTGGAGTCACCTCGAGAAGCTCGTATTCCTTATCCACTTCCCAGACGCCAACACTGAAGCCCATGCTGAGTAACAAGCCTCAGTCGCTGGCTGATGAGCTGGAACTTCCCCTCCAGCCTCCTCCTAAAGACCGGCCTCCTTCCAGGTGACCTCTGCTTAGCTCATAATGCACCTAGAGTCACCCTGCTGATGAATGGTCTCTTCTCTCATCTCCGCCTCCTCCATGGTGTCCTCCTCCTCCATGGTGTCCTCCTCCAGCATGTCCTCCTCCGCTTCCTCCTCCATCTCCTCCTCCTTGAGACCTCTCACGTATCCTAGCCTGACCTCTAACTTGCTCTTTAGCTGAGGACAGCCTTGAACTCCTGACCCTCCTGCCTCTGTCTCCCAAGTACTGGGATTACAAGCATGTGCCACCATGTTCAATCTATGTCATTCTGGGTATCAAGCCCAGGGCTTTACCCATGCTAGAGAGGTGCTCTACCACTGAGTCATATCCCCAATCCCTCCAGCATCATTTCTGGAATCCCAGCATTCCACCTGAGTTTGAAGGTGGGGCAAAGCATCCCTGACGGTCAGGAAGGAGTGGGTCAATTCTCTTTCCTCTGACTTGTCTTAAGAATTGGGGGTGGAGCCGGGCGGTGGTGGCGCATGCCTTTAATCCCAGCACTCGGGAGGCAGAGGCAGGCGGATCTCTGTGAGTTCGAGACCAGCCTGGTCTACAAGAGCTAGTTCCAGGACAGGCTCCAAAGCCACAGAGAAACCCTGTCTCGAAAAACCAAAAAAAAAAAAAAAAGGAATTGGGGGTGCGTCATCAAGAAGTCTTACAAATCCTCCTAGTTATAAACTGACCTTTAAAGACTGTGTCCCCAAGGGAAAAGGACAGTGCCTCTGGGTGGTAGAGGAGGAGCTGTCTCTGGAAGCAGCGCCATGGGGCCTGGACATTTCAGTCACTTTTGCTAGTCCCGGGGATAGGGAGGGCATCCTAATCAGGATCTTCATTTTCTGTGGCTGGCTGGCTGTCAGGAAGTGTTTGGGAGGAGGAGTCATTCTGTTCTTGCTCTTACATATGCGAAGTCGCCATGAGCACAGTTCAGTTGGTACCCTGGGCAACAGGAAAGAAGGGCCCTGGCGCCCTGGCCCAGCTTCCTCTTTTCGGAGAAGATTCTGAATCACAATAGAAGCACTGTGATTCAGATGCTGTGCTGAGATATGAAAGGTCCCAAGAAAACAGTCATCTTCCACTTCTTGGGGGCCCTTCTCCTTGAGCACCTGGCCTATTTGTGGTGGCCTTCTAACAGTCCAGAGGCCACAGAACTAAGGGTTTCACTAGACGGGGTACATCAGTTCAGCCTCCCTAAAAGGGCTGGGTGTTTGGGGTACCCTGATGTAAAGCTGAGCCCTAGGAGACATGAGCTACGGGTAGCCACTGGATTGGCAAAGCTGGATTTGAGAGACTATAATTTCCCTTTGGGTCTCAAATTAACAGGCACATCAGAAACACCCCCCACTCCAGGGTTTTGCTGGAACAGCTTGCCAGGCTCCCTGTCCAGATTTCAAAGTCAGTATGCTTGTGGTATCACAGCTCCACGAAGCTTCCCAGTGATGAACACGATGCTGATCCAGGGCAGAGTCTGAAAACACCTTCAACACACAGCTTCAGTTTCATAAAACACAGCCATGATGGAAACAGAGGCCTGGGAGACAACATTCAAGGAGATTGTTAAGTATCCCCACCCACTAACATCTCTGGTGCACAGACAAACACACACACACACACACACACACAGAGGAGAGAGACAGACAGACAGACAGACAGACAGACAGAGCTTCTAGCACCTCCATTCACTAAGCAGATATACTCTTTAGATGCACTCTTTGGAGACTAGCCCTGCTGAGAACCAATCCCACCTGGCCAAGCACTAAAGCACTAAAGCAATGTGTCTCGATCTCCACAGGGATCAGCTATCCTGCATCTCAGAAATTTACATGACGGTTCCTAACAGTAACAAAATTACAGTTATGAAGTAGCAACGAGAATGATTTTATGGCTTGGGTCACCACAACACGAGGAACTATACTAAAGGGTCGCAGCGTTAGGAAGGTTGAAAGCCACTGCTCTAAAACGTGATTTCAGTTTATGTCATTAACACAAATTGGGCCTCTGCGACCTCAGAAAGACCCTCCTCTGCTGCTGTTTGGTTTCCTGGCAACCTAAACATTAAGGGACATGGATGCACACCACTGGTTCCAGGAGGTCCACCCCTGCTGGTTGCCCTCCCACCAGATGCTGAAAGGGCTTTCTATGTCTTAAGATTCTCAGCTGAAGGGAAAAAAAAAGTCTGTGATCTCATCCACAGCAGTCCACAAAACTACAGGCAAATGACAGCCTTGTCCCCAGCACAAAGAGAACCACAAGAAACCACAGTAAAATGTGTAACTGAGCTGCTGGCAGACACACCAGCTCAGCATGTGTAATCAGAAATAAAACCAGCATTTTAAACTTTAAGGTTCGGGAAATGATGCCATTTTTAGAGGTTAACAGTGTCAAGTGACTGCTGTTTGCCAGGTCATATGAGATGGACCAAACTGGCAACTGTGACCCAGTGAGGTTTCCAACCCATGATGGAAACAATCAACGTTTAGAGAGGAAGTGGGATTGTGAGGTTTGGAGTCAGCCCAGAGTTCAAGGACCAACCTGGCTATTTACAAAACCAAATGACCTTGTACGTATCTTCCCACATCCAAACCAGGGCTGGTGAGATAGCATTGGGAGAGGCATTTGCCCAGCTCTGACAATCCGAGTGAAATTCCCGGATCTCACAAAGTGGGTGAGAAAGAACCAGCTCCCGGGGATTGTCCTCTGATCTCCAGTTATGAGCATGGCACACACACTCGCAGATTCATGCAAGTTCTGCTCCTTTAAGAAACCCCAACTAATACAGCCCACCTGCCCACTTCGTAGATTTCATCTCCACCACCCTCCAGGGACTCATTGGACCCTGGACACAGTAACTGTCATTCCTCCCTCCGACGCAACAGGTTTCCTTCTGCCTTAAGACATTTTACTTATTGTCCCATGACTTGGAACACTATCCCAGGTCTCTGCGTGGCCAGCAAGCCCTTGCCATTCACCACACCAAAGCTTCCAACTTTACTGTAACAACTCGATCACTGGAATACCTGTTTCCATCATCGCCACCCAAACAAGATGGCATTTTGATGCCAGAAGGTACATATTGTGCACACTGTGCTATTTCTAGAAGACAATGCTGGGGTTGTTTTATTCACTGCCTATATCACCCTCTATCTTGATCATGTAGGATAAAATATCATTTATCAGCAAAATTTGAAGCTTCTTTGAGTGAAAGGGTGTGCTAAAAATAACAGGGGTTGATGATCCAGGGACTCACAGTAGCCCAAATCATCCATCTTCTAGCTGGGATGTAAGGTCCATGAGAGCAGGGTTGTGCACCCCCTACATCTACAACAACATCTGCAATGCAGTAGGTGTTCAGTAAATAGTAGCAAACTTTCCGCTCCTAAGGGAATGAGTCTGGTAACCATAAGCTAGAATAAATGAGAAATAAATCACAATTGTGTGATCAGAACCTCAATAAAATGGTGATTTGTTTCCTGCTGTTTCCATGGAGATACAAGCGTTGAAAGAGACCCTAATCCCAAAAAGTGAAATTCAGAACTGGGATAGTTGTCTAGTGCTGTGTTTCTGTGTGTGTGTGTGTGTGTGTGTGTGTGCGCGCGCGCGTGCAGACACGTGGAGGTCAGGGGTTGATGGTAAGTGTCTTCCTCAATCACGCTCACGTGTGTGTCGCAGTGCACATAAGGAGATCAGGGAACAACTTGGTGAGAGTTGGTTCATCATGTGGATCACAGGAATGAAACCCAGGTCACCAGTCTTAGTGGCAGGCATTTTACACTCTTTAGCCGTCTTGCTAGCCCCTGGCACAGTGTTCTTAAACCCAATTGAATCTGAGGATCACCTGGGTGTAAATGAAATCTCCCCGGATATAGCTCAGGCCAGTTCACAGAATTTAAAGTTTCCTGTGGAATTCTGACTCACACAAAGGGTTAAAGTCTCTGGATTAAATGAACCTACATCATTACTTTTCTCATTGCTGTGGCAAAATGCCTTGCAGGAGCAACCTAAGAAAGGGCAGTATTTGACTCATGACTTAGGAGGGAAATGAAGCTGAAGAGGACCCGAGTTTGGTTCCCAGTGCCCAGGTTGGGTGACTCACAAGCACCTGTAGCTCAGCTCTAGGGGATCTAACACCATCTTCTGGCCTCCACGGGCATCTGAACCCACATGTACTATTGTTTGGCAAAACTTTTCCTTTTTCAATACACATCGACTCACCCCAGATAGGGAACCCACAACACACCAGTGTCCATCTTGGTGAACCATTGAGTTTTGGGGTTACTGACAGAAATAGAGGTGAGGAGTTGCTTACAGGAGCAGAAATGACTCAAAGACAGCTGCATCACCAAAGCCACCCCAACATGGGTGATAGCTCACAACACTTAGGAAACCTAGAGCACGCTGCCTTCCAGGTAGCTGGACTGGTTTCTTTCTGCTTCTTCCAGGATGTTGGTCTGGTCTCAGGATCTTTTTTGCAGCTTAGCTCTTTTGGTCTGTGAGGGACTCTCAGTTTTTATTGCTTACTCTGGCAGGGAAGGGCCTAGTGAGTCTGGTCAATTTCAGGGACTTCCTGAAGCTGTTTTGAGTTGTTTGCCTTCCTGTTTAAGGAGATTCCTTGAATGTTTTATCTCAGAGGAAACTTATACAACATATATGCATTTGTGGCACACACACACACACACACACACACCACCATAAATACTTTTTAAAGGGATATGGTCCATTATAGTGGGAAGGCATGGAAGCAGGGCTGGGAGGTGGCTGGTCATGTTGTCTCCAGCCAGAGAGCAGATGGAAAATGGGACTGATTAGAAAAGTTCAAGTCCATCCTCTATGAAGAGCGTCCTGAAGATTCCATAACCTTCCAAAACAGTCTTCTTCCAGGAGGAAGGGAGCCTTCTGGGGCACTGAATCCAAAGAACAAGAACCGCTACTTAGTGTTCGTTCTTGGGCTTGTTGAGAAACAAGCAGAACCATCTTTCAGAAACAGGCTGGAGTCCTGAGCTCCTCAGTCACGCATTGGTGACAGGCTGGTGGTAGGGAATTTTTGAGAATATCACTGAGAAAGCTGCCCACCCAAATGAAAGCCACCTCCTGAACCTCCTTACAGATGCTGTCTGTCTCACCG
>NC_022017.1:42988665-42994550 GCF_000317375.1 Microtus ochrogaster | reverse complement strand
CAATGTTGCCAGTAGAACCAGACAAGAGGCCCAATGGCTCCCAGCTCTCTCTCTCAGGTGATACAATGTTGCCAGTAGAACCAGACAAGAGGCCCCAAGGGCTCCCAGCTCTCTCTCTCTCAGGTGATACAATGTTGCCAGTAGAACCAGCCAAGAGGCCCCAATGGCTCCCAGCTCCCACCACCATCCCAACATTGAAGTCCAAGTTTAAACTGCTTCAAATGCAATTCTGACATTGCAAGCACAGCCTTCCTTCTCTGCCAGTGTTCCTTCTCAAAGAGGGAACAGTCAGATTTGGCTGGTCTGGCCCCTGGGATTTCGACCACTAAACACTGTTCTCCAGGGCTTTCTCCACTAGACAATGTTCTGGGAGTTGTCACCTTTCTGTTTACAGGTGTTGGGAGCGAGTTAGAATCTCCTCACAGGGCACATGATTGAAGAAGGCAGTGCTAGCTGCACAACCCCTAGTGCTCCTGCATGCAAGCAGGCAGGGTTAGACATTTCTACCGTCACTTCACAAAGATGAGAAGGACCACGCGGAAAGATTAATAAACAGAGCAACTGTCTCAGTGTGCATCACTGATGGCGTATTTTTATTTAGGAGACAGAGCCTTTAAAGAGGTGACCTGGTCAAAGCAAGGTCCTTAGGGTGGGGCCCAGTGTTCTCTGTGGTAGGGAAGTGGATGCGGGAGGTAGAGATCAACTCCAGGTATCTTCCTCAGCTGTTTCTCCATCTTAGTTTGAGGCGGCATCTCTCACTGAATGGGGATCTCACAAGTTGGCTAGAATAAGCCCTAAGGATTCCCCTATCTGCATCCACAGCAACGGAATTACAGCATTGCAGCCAGATTATTTTTCACATGGGTGACCGGGCATCAAGTGCTTTACCCACTGAGCCATCTCCCCAGTGCCTGGCTCTAGTATCTTTTTGAGAAGAACTGTGTGACAATAGGTTTTGCTACTTAAGCCCTTGGTCTGCAATCTGGCCACTGAATCATTCCATCCAGGCTCATCTAGCCCTTCACTCTCCAGTTCAGACAAGCTACAGGACTCGTTTTGGGGCAGTTTGGGAGAACGAACTGCTTCTAGCTGATGACATTGGCGGTGACACTACACATAGTAAGGAGAGAAGGCTGTCGGCAGTGAGAGCTCCCGTCTTCTCGCCCCTCACTCTGTCAGAAACACGGCAGGGCCCTGAGATGAGGAAGGAGCAGCCTTCACCCCAGCTTCTTCCCATCCCACACGTTCGTGTCCAGGGCTTTCCCTGGGCCTCCCCTCTCATGAATGTGCACCGGAATACCCACAAAAGGAATTCAGCTCTAGCCCAGGACCACCTCCACTTGGCAAAAGGTTTCTCATCAGGCACTGGGGTCCTTCATATCTAAACAATGGTGTTGGTTTTCTCTGTGTGTCAAGGACTCCCATGCATTGTGTGTTGCATGAACAACCTGGGGAGGGGGAAACAACTGCACGGACAATAAGAATAACCCACCCCAGGGTTGTACAGTGCACACACTGCACAGCTGTACATGGTGGCTCCGGCAGAAAGCATGTCTCCAATCGTCTCCCTCACAGCAGCACTACTGCATGCCAAGCAACTAAAATGCCCTTTTAGACGCATGACCGATTCCTTGACATTTCTAGATAAAGTATTTTTTTTACTGTGTGTGTGGGGGGAGCAAAATCAAATAAGGAGAGAAAAAGACATTACTGGTATTATATAAATACTGCAGCTCCTAAGCTAATCTCATATCCACTCTGGGCTCTTGAAATTGCAAAGCTGCATAAAAATGACCCGCCTGACACATCTGTCTCTGAGATGGAAAGAAAAGTTTTTGCTCCTTGAGATCTTATCATCCTTCCTCCACTCTAATGTTTGAATGTCACCTTGTGATTATCTTTTTTTATTTATTTTTTTTCACACAGTATATTCTGATTATATTCTTTCCCATCCCCCCACTCCTGGTAGGGGAAATGGGCATGAAATACCCCTAACCAGGAAGGTATTTGCAACTGGGAAAGGGAAAATCAGTTTTCTCCAGTAAAATGGCACTAGGTAAATCAACCACACTCCAGGGCAGGCCCCGTGCCAAGGAGCAGTTGGCCAACACAAAACAGATTCATGTTGTTTCTGTGTTGCTTTATTTTGATTTTTAAAAACCTTTTAATTATCTTAAGTAATTCACTTCCTTTCTCGCTCCCTTCCTTCCTCTTTCCAAGCTCTCTAAATTCTTTCTCATGACTTCCGATTTCTCTTGGAGGTCACTGACTTAGAAAATGAGGGATGCACAGAAAGACTGGAATAGCAGCCCATCAAACAAATCTTGAGATCAGTGTCCCTCATGAGTGGTCCTAGCCTCTGTCCAATCATCTGCATCTGTCCATCACTGCAGCTCTTCTAGAGCTACATGGGTTCTGGAGCAATGGTTCTGGAGAGCAAGCTCCAAGCCACCACTAAGCCGTGGAAGCTCTTTAAAATGCAGTTCTGGAGCTGGGGAAGTAACTTAGGAGATAAAGGGCTTGCTGTGCAATCATGATGTTGATCTCTAAGTCCTATATAAAATTCAGGGGTGATGGCATATGCTTGTAAGGCAGCACTGAGAGGCAGAGACAGGAGGATGCCTAGGACTCACTGGCCAGTCAACCAGGGACATCAGTGAGTTCCAGGCATGCAAGGGATTCCGTCTCCAAAACAAAAACAAGCAACAACAACAACAACAACAAGATGGACTTTTGAAGAATAATACCCAAGGTCATACTCTGGCCTCCACATACACACATGCACACACATCTCCCCCATACAAACACATCCAACACACACACACACACATACACACACACACTCCTCCAATTTCAACTTTCTGTTTCAGCCTCTACCAAGACGGAACTCATAAGGAGAGGTGATTTGTGGGATAGAAGAGGTTTTGTGATGCAATAAACACAGATCTGAATCCCACCTCCATATTTTAGGAGCTATGACTTTCCTTGAAGAGCTTCTTACAACATTAAAAGAAATGAGGTATGTTCGAGTATAGTGCATAGAGCAGGTGCTCACTGTAAGAGTCATAGAACTGGATCCTGGGCACACTTACACTTGTTCTTGCCCTGAAAGTCAGCAGTCTCTGGTGATGACGCCCCTACCCATCTTCTGTCCTGGTCTAGCTAATACCCACTCCAGGAAGTAGCTCTTGATTTCCAAGACAAATGAGACAACAGACATGGAAATATATACGTGATGTGATCTTATGCAAAAGCATTGTTTGATTCTTTGTTGCCTAGGCAACAGAATTTAATCTTCAGGGGAACAGTGAGGCTCTTCATCTTTGAATCTTTGCCTCCAAACCTCTCCCAAGCCCCCCTTTCTTTTGCATTTCAACCTCATGCATCGGCTGTGGCTTCCTCCATACAACGAACAAGCTCCCTCAGATTTCCTACTCCTAGGGACCGCGGCACCACATTAAAGATGAATGAAGGAACTTGCACTTGGGACTCTGGGACATGAGTCATGCCGTACCCCAGGACTATGCATTTTTCACTCAGCAACAGCTGAGTTAGTGGGAAAGGCATCCATCTCAAGAACACAATGGCTCTGCTGTCGCTCTGTGCAGGATGTTGCACAGTGGTACTAAGACACAATCAGAACTGACCCCATTCCTAGCTTGTCACTCTCCAGAAATATGACCTTGGTCATGCCTGTGAAGCCTTGTTCTTTCATCTAGGGGAGAAGATGGGAATAATCCTCTAAAGTATCATGAGGAGGGGTTCCTGGCATTGTGGGTGCTCAGTGAATGCCTACTATCAGAATCTCTGGGGTTAACCGTTCCTCTGAAATACCACTGGAATGTCTTATTTGGGGTGAATTTTACGTACTGCCTGGGAGACTAATTTGAGTGCATCTTGGGTATATCTCTAGCTCAACAGCGCAAGGTCAAAGTTACATCCTCCGTTCTCACCTTTCCAGAACTCTCTGAGCCTTAGGAGAAATTGTAGACACGTCCTTGGAGGTCATATTTTGCTCTTGGGGAACATGCTTAAAAATTCCTCTTCTGCCACCTTGATTCTTAGAGCCTTGTTGTGTGGTATGTGGCATGGGTAAGAAGGTCAAGAGTCAAGCACAAGGACCTGGTGTCTAATCATGGCCCTAGTGATGAGCATGTGGTTGGTGTTGACAAATCCCTGAGCCTCACTGTCCCTCAACTCCTCGTCCATAGGTTGGGGGGCCAGCTACCCCCAAGAGAAGGCAGCGAGAAGGAAAGTGTTTTAAAATCTATGAAGTATGGCTCAGGGCCAAGGCTCTGGAATGAGCTTCTTTTCCCTCTTGGCCTACTTTACTACAAGTTGAGAATGTCTGCTTCTACATTCCAGAATGTACAAACCACTGAAAAACAGTAATTTTTTTTTTGTAACTTTGGTTGCAAAACCTGACCTGAATTCACATGCGTCTATTAACAGGACTCCCTCCCACCCCCGTTATATTCATATTCATTTTCATGTAATGATGCATCTGACTGGCCATCTCATTCGCCCCGGAGGTGGAGGTGATGCACAGCATAGTCTATTCTGGAACACATCTAGCCCGCCAGCTTTGCTTCAGACGTCACGGGCTTATCTTCTCATTGTGTATGCTAAGCTGTTCATATTCGGCACCGCTGGTGTGATCCTACTTCCTAGGCATTACTGTATACCCCCATACAGTTTTCACTGAGTCAATTTTTAGACTTCATTCAAGCAAGTTGTTTTTGATTAAAGTATATAATATAATAAATACCTAACCGTATATATAAAATGCTGGTCTACGTGACAACCCAGCCACCCCTGCTGCATATCACTGTGGAATGTACCCTATGAGTTTAGTAAGGGGATGTGAGGCCCCAGTGACACCAGTGAGGTCTGGATTCACCCTTGGCGTTTCTGGGGATGATGAACGGTAGCACAGTCCCACCGAGGGCGGTGAACAGAAGACTGTATGCAACCACATCAGATGTAAAATTCTGTCCAGAGCCACAGAGGGGCCTGTGTGGGTGGAAGGTGCATTCCAGCCCACTCACAAAGCATTGCCCATAGACTCATGCTGGAACACTCCATCCCAGCTACTGGTACTGTTCTGGGGGGGGGGGGGCTGTGGAGGCTTTGGGAGGTACAGCCTTGCTGGAGGAATGGCCTGGAGGCAAGCCTTGAGCTTTATAACTCAGGTCTACTTCTCATTCGGTGGAGGTGAAGAATTCCAGCTGGAGGCTTCTGTGGCCCTAACTTCTCCATTGTGATGGACTATATCCCCCTAACCTTGACCCAAGATAAACCCTTTCTCCCTCAAATTGCCTTGTCAGGTCATAGTTTCAAGGAAAGTAACTAATATATGGTACAGTTCTAGTAAGTCACAGGCAAAGCAAAGGGTAAATTCTGTCCCTGCTGTGCCCAGGGCTCTCTGCCGCAGGCTCAACCTGCTGTCTGAACTACACAGACCACTGCACCAGCCACTGTCCACCTGTGGCCTTCACTCCCAGAGTCACCCAGAAAACCTGTGGGAACCTGGGTTTTTCACTAAATCAGCAGGCTTTCAAACTAAAACATGCTCCGGTTTCTTGGCTGCTGTCTGTTGCCAGTTTTCTGAGAAAAGACTCTTAAGGGGTGATATGGGTCTCCTAGGTTTCTGGAGGTTTTAGGAATCTTTAAAGCAAACTGAGAAGAATCTGGAGTTTCTTAAGCATTTCCCCCAAGTTAGGAGAATAGGAGCTGCTGAAAAGAGGGCAGGGAGTAGAGACTCTGATCTAAGGGTGCCGTAATTCAGCCCTTTGATGAGCATTAAAGCGTAAAGCTGATAACAAAACTAAGATGCTGAACATAGCGGACAATGAGGACTACTGAGAACTCAAGAACAATGGCAA
>NC_022017.1:42985998-42988462 GCF_000317375.1 Microtus ochrogaster | reverse complement strand
CAAAACTAAGATTGCTGGGGGATTGGAGCGTTTCAAGATTATCTGAACAGGTAAAGAAAATGGTGATGGTCAGTTTTGATGGTCGGTGTGGCAGCATTTGGATTCTCTGGCTTAGAGGGGGAAGGAATTTCCAGAAAAGATCCACTGAGGGAAGACTGGCTCAGCATGGGTGATGCCCTCCAACCGAGAGAGGTCTGAGGGAAGAGCAGCCTTGCTAGGCCTGCTGGTGCATGTGGCTGCGGGGGGGGGGGGGGGGGGGGGGTATCAGAAAGAAGTCTGAAGGCTGGTGAGGCGGCTCAGTGGGATGGCTCAATTGATTCCCAGAGCCAATAAAAACGTGGAAGAAAAGAACTGACTCCACAGAGTTGTCTTCTGGCCTCCTATGCCTGCCGTGCCACACATTTATACACACACACACACATCAAATCAACAATAAAAAGCATTCCCCCTCATCATGAAGCAGCCATTTGGTTTCTTTGTTGTACCACACTTACACCTAACTCTTCACCCAACCCTAGAGACAACAAGAAGTAAATACACGATCGCTGCTATTGTTTCTGCCAGTTCAGACGCTCTGGGCCTTTGGAGCAGGCTGTGAGGACCCATGTAATGAACAGCTGTTGCATTCAATGCTTCCAGACTTATCTCCCAGAAGAGCACGTAGCTAATTACAGGGTCTCCCGCTGCACACATTGCCCCAGCTCTGCGGCACTATTCACAGGATGCCCTGAGGATAAATCGGCATCATTTGAAATGTGGTCCTTTCCCTACTGTTAGCAAAAGAAATAGGAGGAAATGGGAATGAGGATCAGCCAGCAGTTCCTGCTTTTTCTCTGCATCTTGGACTTCTAGGATATTCCTTTTTGATCCAAGCATGTCGTCTTCATTTGAGTTTCACAGAATGCCCTCCCCGTTTCTTCTTCAAGGGATGGTAACAGCCCAGGGTTAAGCAATAAGAAGGCAAAAGAGAGAGGAAATACTCCGGCTAGAACTTCGTAAAACTGGTGTTGCCTGGCTGCTTGTATCACAGGGATCTAGGTGCCCCTTACCATGCACAGACCCCAGTGAGACTACCTAGGGAAAGGTTTGAAAATATACATTTTGACGAGTGCCCTTGGTGCAACTCTGGGAAGCCCGGATATGAGGCCATGTTATAGTCACACAAATGATGCCACATATTAGAATGTGCTCTTGGTTTGTGGCTGCAGCAGAAATGCATGGCATTAGAGAAGCAGAAGACAGGCGAACAACTGCCCAGTAATCACACAGCTGGTTAGTGCAGGTGAGCGCAAAGTTTATCCCAGCGCATGACCAGTCAGTCCACCTGGAGACGTGACAGCATCAGGAAGGTCTCCTGCAAAGAGAAGCTGTGCCTTCACATTGTACACCTCAACATGGGTGGGGGTGGGTGGAGGTCAAAGGCTAATGATGGATTGAGGAAACGGGAGAAACAAGCAGAAAGAAAATCTGAGGGGAAAAAAAAAACAATGAGAAAATCGGGTCTGTCAAAATTTCATCATGGAGGGAAAGAAGGCCAATGACCCCACCCCTCCTGAGGAAGTAGTGACAGTTAATAATAGCAGCAGGCAGGGAGAAGAGGAGGAACATCTATTATTATTATCATCACCATCACCATCATCATCATCATTATCATTATTATATTTTATGTACTTGTGTGAACACACAAGAATGCCACAGCACATCTATGGTGCTCACAGGAGAATCTGCAAGCTGGTTTGCTCTGGGGATCAAACTCAGGCTGCCAAACTTGGCAGCCAAAGCCTTACCCAGCTGAAGCATCTCACCAGCCCATGAGGGGTGGTACTTTCTTCAGTGCCATAGTCACTGGTAAGTTCCCTGTGCTCCGGTAAATAACTTCTCACCCATGCTCATGCAGCAACCTCAACTCAGCTCATTGGGACCCAGACTCACACAGAAAAAGACACAGAAACACACACACACACACACACACACACACACACAATAGGAGGAGGACTCGCTGAGAAGAAGTTTCATCAGGAATGAGTATTAGAGAAATCATGGGGTAAACATGACTAAAATTCATTACATGGATTATGAAACTGGCAACGAATTTTAAAAAAACAGCAGCGTAAGAACTTGGCTGATCTGAAGAGCTGCGGTGGTTCTCTAGGTGACTGGAAGGTGGGGAGCGGGAGGGACAGCAGGGATGCGTCTCGGCCGTGCAAACTTACTTTCCCTCCTTCGGGAAAGAAGCAAAGTCAAGTTTCTATCATTAAGATGCACGAACAAATATCTCAACTCTGCTATGCATTGGTTTGTTTTTCTCTCGCTCTCTTCCTGATCCCACTGCGAATCCCAAGCAGAAGCTAAAAATAGCTGGCTTGATTAGCCTGCTCCGTTTCCGCTGTAGAGTCTGCCTCTTCAACTATGATTTGTGCTCAGGTTGTGATTGAGTTTAGTCAGTTAATTTCAATCAAACCCA
>NC_022017.1:42984963-42985885 GCF_000317375.1 Microtus ochrogaster | reverse complement strand
CCACTCTACTGGTGAGACGTCGATGTCTTTAGTTATCTATCGTTATACAACAAAACACCCCCAGACTTGAGGGCCTAAGAGACCCATTTGTATTTCCTCGCTCTGTGAGTCAGCCGTAGCTGGACAAGGCTTCTGCCAGACTTGGCTGCTGATGGGCTGAGTTGATCCCTTCAGCTGCTTGTTAGCTGATTCCCCAGCAGCTGGCTTGGGCCGGAGCTCAGGTTCAGATTCTGGGAGGGTAAGGCTGTTTACAGAACTCCCCACAAGGATCTTCCAGCAAGAGAGTTGCTCATAGAGCTTATTACTGTCATATCACTATTCAGAGAGGGGGGGGGGAGAGGGAGGGAGGGAGAGAGAGAGACTTAACTTTGAACCACACCTGCTAGGTAGGCATCTACCAGTAAGCTATATTCCCATTTTCTTTTCACTTTTGTTTTCAGGCAGGGTCTTACTAGGTTCTAGATAGGCCCCATCTTCCTGCCTCAACCTTCTGAGAAGCTGGCCTGGCAGTAGCTACCTTTATGAGTAGCAGCTAAAAGGGTTCTTAAAGCACCAGGGCAGAACTTCCCAGTGCCTCCTAAAGTCCCTTGAGCTAATCTGGTACACCTTCTGCTGCACTCCCTCAGGGAAATGGATCTATGAACCCAGACTGATTCCCAGAAGCAGAGTGCACAAAGGTGTAGTTAACAGGAGGTGCTGCTTGTTGGGCCATCAATAAACCAAACCGTAGCAGTTGGTTCTCAGACCTCTAAGGGCTCCCAGCGTCTTAGCCTCCTGAGATCCAAGAGAAGGGGATCCTTTTCTGCAAAAGGATTCCCAGCCTCAAGGCTTAGACCTTGTCATCCAACCACGCCGGGGTCCAGCCTCAGCACAGAAGTGGGTCTCGAATCTGGGATGTCTGGAAGGCGAAATGAATACATGA
>NC_022017.1:42980280-42983908 GCF_000317375.1 Microtus ochrogaster | reverse complement strand
ACAACCAGACCCGGTATGGGGGGCCAATCTGAAGCACCAAACTGTGTGTCTCCCTGTACAGCAGGGGGCCAGCATAAGCCCAGCTTAGAGACTCTGGTCCTGAAGGAGGGCTGGGCCGGGGGACTGGTTTAATCAGGAAAGTTCTCGCCTTGCAAGCAGAAGAACCCTGAGGTCGATTCCCAGAATCCACATAAAACATACCAGGTGTGATGGTACAGACTTGTATTTCCAGAGCCGGGAAGTGGAGACAGATAGATCCTGGGGTTCGCTGGTCACAGAACGTAACACATGCTTGACAAATTCTAGGCCAATAAGAGACCCCCGTGTCAAAAATAACGGGAACAGCTTATGAAGGACACCCCAGATTGTCCTCTGGAGGAACACACACACACACAATACACACTAGCACCTGCAGACTTAGGCATACGGACCTACGGGGGAGGGGCAGAGAGAGAGAACGCGCGTGCAGTGGATGCCGGCAGACAGCCATTCTGAAATCCAGCCTGGTGCATGTCATCCCGTTCCATCTGCTCTAGGGACAACTGTGGTACCTGAGGGTGCTTCTCTACCATTCCTGACCCTGGCTTCCAAATTTGCCTTCTTTTAGGATAGGAAAACAAACAGCTTATTTCTATAACTAAATAGATTTCCCATCCTGGTTCCTGTGCTTTGAGTCAGAGATCTCTTTAACTTTTCTAATTTTCCGAACAGGTCTTGCCGAACTTCCCTGCTGGCTTAATCCTCCTCTGTAACCCACACAGACCTTGAACTTGTGATCGTCCTTCCTCAGCCTCCCAAGAAGCTAGCATTACAGGCTTGTACCAACAGGCCTGTCCCCGTCTTTGCTAACGTGGTATTAGCTCAGCAAACACATGTGAGATTCTTAAGATGCTTGCCAGGCTTCATTCCATTAGAGAAGGCCATCAGGTTTCATTTGCAATTAAGTGTCTCCGTACGCAGGGGCGTCAGCACTGTGGGAAGTTGCCCTTACATTCTCAGAAGCACAGGTAGAGGCTCTACCGAGAGCCACTCTCAGTAGATCTCACAGCCATGACTGCAGAAGTGATCCCACTTTCCCCGTGCTTTGGATTTGAGCCCCCTCCCCACCCTGAGCAAATCTGGGAACTCTGCAGACTGGAATGATAGGCAGATTTCTTTGCTAAATCCGTAAGACCCAACTTGGAGAGCTCTTCTGTTCCGATGCTTTCGTCTTCCATGCTTCTCTCTGGGCCTTATGTAGCTAAAAGCAGGCAGCCAGCATTTGTAACATTCTGTCTGGAAACAGTTTCTCAGGCTAGTGAGTTCTTTGGACATCTTTTCTGTCTTCCACAGCCAACATATTGGCAAACTTCCAACCCCATACGTACCACAGGCTGTCTCTCCTCCACACTGTGATGCCACTTCCCTCACAACTCTGTCGGCCTTCCCTGGGGGTCCCCCCGAGGCTCCTCCAGTTCCACCCACTACCCAGCTCCAAAGCCAAGAGTACCAGCTTTATGGTTTTGTTATGGCGGTTGCCTACATCCAACTCCTGACCTTCTGTTTTGGTTAGCAATTACCGTGTAACAAATTCAGCAGCTTAAGACAGCAAGTGTGTGTGTGTGTGTGTGTGTGTGTGTGTGTGTGTGTGTGTGTGTGTTTGTGTGTGTGTGTCAGGATTTTGAAGTCTGGGGTGAGAGTCAATCGAGTTCTTTTCCTGGTCTTGCCCTGGTTCACCACAGAGCGAGGAGGGGAAGTGGGCTCAGACCGACAGAGTCAACAACTGTTGCAGAGCATGACCCATAAAGACATAAGCTCCAAGGCATCATTTCCTCTCAACCATTCGGAGCGATCTAGTTTTACGCAAGAAAGAGGATGTGTCTGGAGGGTTTCATGGATGAAGGTTCCTCTTCACCACTCTGGGTGTTTAGTGCTGTTGCCAATTTAATATGGTTACCCCCAATGTTCTGCAATGTCTCGCTGAAAAATAAATCCAAGGGACAATAACCATTTGCGAGGAAGAGACCTGGTCAGTCGTCCTCATCAGCTTAGACCATGAAACCCAATATGATCAAGTTCAACAGAACCGCCATATACGGGCTGTCCATGCATGCTTCAGCATTGCCAGGGGATAGATTTTGTTTCATTTCATAATCATTTGCAGTCTAGGGAAATGGCTCAATAAAACAGTCAGTCAACAGAAGAACACAGACTTGGTTCTAAATGTTATTCCAAAGACGCTACAGTAGTTCCCAAGACAGCAAGAAATACTGAGGGGACCCAAATCATCACAGTTCAGGGGGTCACAATGCACACATAACTTCAAAACTGTGCTTGAACTGGGCTCTTTGGAGTGGGGCTTAACTTTCACCAAAGATGTGTTGGATGAAGCTGAGATTTCAATACTGGGAACAACTGAGTCGTACAGTAAGTACATGAAGAGACAGAAAATGGAATGCTTTTACTTCTCATCATTCTTCGACTTGTAACTATCCACCTGGCTCTATACCTTTTCAAACACTGTACTACCAAAGTAGAAGGAAAATAGGGGGTTTATGGATGGACAGATTTCAGAGCTGTCACAGCAAGTGATCATCTCCTTCAGAAAGAATGAGCTATCCTGGGGCATCATCATAGATACCAAGGGAAAGGAAATGAATTATAATAGCTCTTTACACTCAGGAGCATGGGGCTAAGGCCCGGCATGAACAACATAAGAGTCTATTCGTGCCCAGGGGGAACTTAACATGCATTAAAATTGATGTCTTGCCCTTGGAAGCTGCCCCCTATATTTCACTTACACTTTTCCCAAATTGGAGTAAGTCAAGAATTGTACTTAATAGCTGATTATGCATTAAGTCTTGCTGCAAAGTACAGATTAATGCAAATTGGATCAGAAGACTCCACTGCCCCGTATGTTAAATCACGTGAAAGGAAGGCAATCTGAGTAGGCTAACGTCTCTACTGTGGCACTGTGGGCTGTGTGAGGTCAAGGATGGAAAGGCTGTCAGGCTGTGCTCACACGCTCCTGGGGACAGTTGTTGACCCTCCTCCCTCACAGCCCACTCCTGACTGGACACTGAACACGTATAGGTAAGGATAGATGCAGAAATGATCAGTTGTGAGCAGTGCTGGGGATGCTGGCATTTTGCAGAGATGAAGAAAGGCTGGATCTCAGTTAAACTGCTCGTTAGCTTTTGAGTGGAAAGACCAGTGCAGGCAGATGTCACTATGGAACGTGAATGTAGCCAGCACACAGCCCTGAGATGCAGCCTGTTGATAATACATGACAGCCCTCAGGTCACATGTGCAAGGTGGTCTGCTAATGATAGAAGAAAAAACACGCTTAGACAGAAAGACTGAGCAATCCAGAAAGGCTCGCTTGTCTCCTCAACACAGGCTTCTCAGAAAGGGAAATGGCCTGGGGAAAATGAGTTAAGAGGGTTTTAACCTTGAGCATCGACTGCCCTCCTAAAGTGGTTCGTTTTCTACACAGAGAAATACAACTGATAAAAGCATGGTGCTGACCCCTAGAATATTCAACCGTGAATTGAAAGCCCCAGGTTACCCACCACTCTAGCACCTGAAAGTTTTGAAAGAGGAAAGGAAGAGAGGGGAGGGGAGGGGAGGGGAGGAGAGGAGAGGAGGG
>NC_022017.1:42979103-42980109 GCF_000317375.1 Microtus ochrogaster | reverse complement strand
AGGGATGGGAGAGGAGAGGAGAGGAGAAACAGAAACACAGCAACAAGAGATTGACTTAGGTGTCTTTACAACGGCAAGAGATACAAGAGCCATGGCTTCTGAGGTTATATCGCTCTCAGGATGCAATTTATGACATTATTTAAATATCAAGCCAACTTCAGAATGAAGTAAAACTCAACAAGCTGATTGGCTTGTTTCTCTAAGGAACCTCCTTTTGTAACTGAAGTGCTAATACAGGTGAACTCGAGCAGCAGATTCTCGGCCTCTCAGTAAGCACAGTCTGCCGATTTTAACATCCCTGTGGAGATGCCCTTAGAGGAGTGGTTCTCGCTCAACTTTCCTAACGCTGTGACCCTTTAATATGGTTCTTCATGTTGTGGTGATCCCCAATCATAAAATTATTTGCACTGTTATTTCACAACTGTAATTTTGCGACTGATATGAATCTTAAATGTAAGATTACATTTAAGAATCTTAAATCTTAAAAGTTTAAATATCTGATATGAGGGATAGCTGACAGGTGACCCCTATGAAAGAGTGATTTAACTCCCAAAAGGGTCTTGGCCCACAGGTTGAGAACCACTACTTTAGGCCTGGAGCAATTGTGTTGAAGTTTCTAGACTTGGCAGGTGTCAGGTTGAGGAATTTCATTTCTCCTGCATGCGTAATTACGATTGACTTTGGAGCCTGCTCGGAGTGAACTGAAAATGGCGATGAGATCCATCGGAGGTAGAGGGAGCAATTACAGGTGCCGAAGAGCTTTCAGGCCAGTGTGGTGATGAGAGCCTTCAGCCACAGCATTTACAAGATGGAGGTAGGAGGGTCAGGAATCCACAACCAGCCTTAGTGGCAATGGGAGTTCATTTAAGGCCAGCCTGGGATTCATGAAACGCTGTCTTAAAAGACAAGAAAGAAAAAGGAACTATCTTAGCCCCAGCACAGCACTGGGGAGGGGGAGGCAGGAGGACCACAGCACATTCAAGGACAACAAAGAGGAACCCTGCCT
>NC_022017.1:42976009-42978163 GCF_000317375.1 Microtus ochrogaster | reverse complement strand
GAAAATGCATATATCTCCCTAAACGAAGTTGTGAAACAATCCAATTGATAAAAAGTACCAGTATGTTTTTGCTGGTTTCTTGGGTTTTACTCTTCAACTTGGGGAAGGCAGGTTGGTCTGCAAGTTGACTTTAAACTGTATGCAGAAACACCAGGGACCAACTGGGGCACAAACAATGTCAAAGAATCATTTGGCAAAATAAAGTTAAACTAACTAGGGGAAAGAAGTGAAAAATCCAGGGGTTCAAATATGTATGTTCAAGATGTATCCGTTTTCTACTTCTCTCATAAGTATCACACATCACAAATGTATTAATTCATGGGTTGTAGGTGAGAAGTCTTGTGGACCTGGCTAGTCCCACAAGGACTCCCAAGGACAAAACCAAGGTGGTAGGGGCTCTGTCACTTTCTGGAGTTTCCAGAATCTCCATTTCCTCGCTCTTGCAGATAGCGGGGGATACACGATGAAGTTCCCTCTTTTCTTGTTGACTCTCAGGCTCTGAAGGTGGCCCATATTCCTTGGATCATGGCCCCTTTCCTCCATCCTCAAGGTCAGTAACAGTGACTGGGTCTTCAGTGCTGCAGATCACTCTTTTTCTACAGCTTCTCTTTCACTTCAACACTGGACAATCTATCATTAAGCCACGTTCCTAATTCCACAGGCAAAGCCATGTTATATAACACATCCCCAAATTCCAGGGGTTAAAATGTAGAATCCTGAGCCTGTGTGCAGAAAGGGGTGGGCCATACGTTTCCTTGCACCTTTGTTTTCCCCTCAACCAATTTCCGATCATCACCTTCAGAGCCCTCCTCCTACCAGCTCCGCCACCCTAATCTGTTACATGAAGCCTTCTGCTTTGTTTTCCTTTCCATCCTACACAACCCCCTTTTCCCAGGGTTCTCAAGGGCAAGCTACAGCTTGAGACCCCCTGGTGTCTCTGCCCAAAGCTCTCTTGGTTTCTGTTCTCTTGCAGCCAGCTTTTAAAACTCCAGAGCCCAAACTACCAAGGAGAACTGAAAGCCTCCAAGCTGAAGGCAACCATAGAAGCCATCTCACCCTAGACACCCACTCATCTTTGAGTCTTCCCTGTGCCAGTTTCTTCAAGTAGATGAGCCCTAGCCTTTAGCCAGCTTTTGCTGGACGGTCACCGTGGATGTTTGCTGGGTGATGACCATTGCTAGAACTAGTTGCCACTGTATCCCCACCCCTTCTCTGCCTGCATGGAATCTGTTAGTACACACTGGGTGTTTTGGACCAGGTGTTTTTCGTGTGTCGGTTATCTGATACTAAGGAGCCACACAGAACGGGATGATGCTGTTCCCGATAAACAAGGCCACTAGACAGAAACTTGAGCCTTGTCTCAGGTGAATGTCTTCACAGAAGGGACAGGCGAGACAGAATATGTGGTAGCCACAGAGGCGGATTTCAACAGACAGCTAACTGTCCAGACATTTATCTAGTGAGACAAAGAGAGAAACATACACAGGGCACCTCAAGATGAAATATTACTTCATGTGGCTGAGATGTAATACCAGTTTCCAGAAATGTAGCACTTTTTTTTCTGCACAGACAGACATCTGTACTGGGCATGCTCACTTCCTCCAGTTGTCCCTGGAAACCCCATTTATGATCACTGGCATTTTTTGATCCCGTGCTTTTGTTTCATTTATCAACCAAAAGATAAAAAAAAAAAAACCCAACCTAAGTGTGCCCTTATTTTTATGTTCTCTTCCCCACCTTTGCTCCCTGAAGATTAAGCTTCACGAAGTCAGAGACACCAAGCCCAATGCGGTGGTACAGGCCTGTAATCCCAGCACTCAGAAGCAGAGATGGGAGAGTTGCCCAAGTTTGATATCAGCAGTGTGAGACCTTGTATGAAGAAAACAAAAGGAAAAAAACAAAAACAAAACCATCCCCTAAACAAACAATAGTCATTGGTGCTTTGGGCAGTCCCTAGCCCACCGTATGTAACCAAACATACAGAATTTACCAAGTACACCTTGAGGTTTCAAATAAGAATTGCTGGGTTAGCCAGGCGGTGGTGGCGCACGCCTTTAATCCCAGCACTCAGGAGGCAGAAGCAGGCGGATCTCTGGGAGTTCGAGGCCAGCCTGGTCTACAAGAGCTAGTTCCAGGACTGGCACAAAAGCTACA
>NC_022017.1:42973673-42975909 GCF_000317375.1 Microtus ochrogaster | reverse complement strand
AAAAAAAAAAAAAAAAGAAAAAAAAAAGAAAAAGAAAAAGAAAAAGAATTGCTGGGTTACATATGAGAAAAGGATTTAAAAAAAATCTTTGTTAAAAGTTAACTCACAGTTCAAGCATATGACACCCCTATTGCATAGAACCTAAGAGCACTTGCTGTATACATGGACGTAACTAACTCAAGTCCACTGGCAAGTAGCGGTATGCCTTCACCACGCCTCTGTTTCCTCAGTTTAAAGCAGGGGGCCGCACCAACAGCGGTGTGTACTAACTGTGGTGGTGGTGTGAACACTGCAGTGTGAACACAGCAGTGTGAACACGGCAGTGTGAACACGGCAGCACACAGCAACAAGGCTGATAAAAAGGGGAGGGGACAGAGCTGAAACCATCATCCTTCTTATCATTTCCAAATAACACATGGCAAGAAAGAGAAGCCACTTTCTAAGTCCACACAATCTTCCATTGTGCTTGTTAGCTGCTGGGAAAGGGACAGTTTCCTCTAGGAGTGACTACAGCCAGGCCCCGATAAGTCACCCACACTAAGTGGAGGCCACACAGCCAAGAATACTTGGCAGCTCCGCTTGGCCCTGGTGGGGCTGGGGCTCAAAGCTGGGTAGGAAAAGAGCCTAGAAAGAGTTTGCATGGAGACTGTGAAGATGACAAAATGCACTGGATGAAATCTGCAAAGAACTAATAAATAAAATTGAAAACCTTTCTGCTGCTTTCACATTGTCCTGCTTGGAGAAAAAGCATAGCGTGACCTGAGCACGGCTGAGCCGTCTGCATGGCTCAGGCTGTAAGAACCTGGCCCTCTGATTTAGCAGCCACTCACGGCTGTCTTATGGGATCATTCCTCTCTCATACACCACAGGATTCAATGTCAATGGGGACTTTAAGGGTGTGTATGTTTGTGTATGCCCACACATGTGTGTAGGTTGTATAGGTGTGTATATGTGTGTGCGTGTAGCGGGGTGTGTGTGTGTGTGTGTGTAAAACTGCTCCAAGTAGTGTCTTCGTGTGTCGGTCACCTCATAACAAACCTGCATTTATTAATCCTGTTTCCTTCAGTGATAGAATAGCCCAGGCCCTCTGAGATTAAGAAAACCAAATTTTAAAATCAAAACCACATTCCAAATGTCTTAAAAGATATTTTTTGTTCAATTCTTTCGTAAAAACATTGGTCACTATTTAACATACAGAGGCAACAAAATGCACCCAGTTCACATGCATCGACAAGTCGGTTATAATACAGGAACAAGACAGATTCTGAACCAACAGTCCTACAAGTCAGTAAGTTATAATACAGGAACAACACAGATTCTGAACCAACAGTCCTACAGCTCATGAGACAGTCCGCCGGAGCTGCGGTGCTGACAGAGCAGCCGCTAGGAGACAGGGCGGTCCAGTTTCAGCTGATGCCGGTTCTCTGTGGTGAAAACACTACGCAAGGCTCTCACGGAGTCACTGATTTAAAGGCAGCCATCTTCAGAAACCACACTGTGCAGAGGACCGTGTGAGGTCGGAGCGAGAGCTTGAGGAAACGACGCCTCTGGATTTTGTTTGTCTGCTTTTGAAAACTAAGTATTTTAATGATTCAACACATTTCACTGATTAAATATGATTCAAATTTTTTTACTGAAAATCTGAATGTCTTTCAATGTGAAAGTTACGTCTTTCATGTTTTGACAACTCAGATAACTGAAGATTTAACAAAACCGGCATAATTCTGTTCACAGAAATTCTGGTAGTAAGGGTTAGAATATTTTTAAGAGAATGAAAAAAGGAAATCAACAATCAAATTCCTTTCTGAACTCCAAGAGAGGTTTCTGGAAATGGGATTTAATAAGAAGAAAAGTTAAGCACCACAATACAACACTAAAAAAGAAAAAACAGGAAAGCTACCAATACACAGAGGAGAGACACAAGCACTCACAGTTCACACAGAAAATGAAATAAGCATTATAATCCATTGACCTAGACTCCTCTTCCTGGTGCCCGTGTGTTATACGTGAAGAAGATACAAAAGGCAGACCTGTCTGAGATGGCAAGCCGTGTAATTCCAATCTGATCAAAGGAGAGTGCTACTTGGGTGTATGAGAATTTGATGGTTTTTATACTGTCTATTTGTCCTTGAAAGTCTATGATAAATGGACAGCACTAAATCATCCCAAAGTGTGATAGAGACGGTATGTGACATGTATGAGACAGTATTGACGTGTATGAGACAGTACGTGACAC
>NC_022017.1:42972369-42973224 GCF_000317375.1 Microtus ochrogaster | reverse complement strand
AGACAGTACGTGACATGTTTTCTTATGGAAAAAAATCTTTAAGAAGAGCTCACAGTAATTATGTGCAAGCAAAACTCCAAAATAAGATTTAAAAGGCATAGTCATGCTGTTTTGTCTTTTTCATCTAGTTAGCAAACGTGAATAACTTTAATTTCCCCAAAAGAATAAATTCTAACTTCAGTTTCTCTCTTCCCTATGTTCAATTATTCTATCACATGTAACTTTTAGCATGTGTAAGATCACATGGGAAAAAAAACCTCAGGGGTTCAAAAGTTAAAACTTAGGACTCCCACATGATTTAGGTCAGACATACAAGCACAGACTCAGCAGTTTTCACCAGCCATGTGCTATAATCACCACAGAAGAAAAATCTCCAAAACTGGGGGAAAGGCTCTCGCCTCATGACATGATTGACTAGGCTATAGAGCGAAATATGAAACACATGTTATTTCTAAAAACTTCATCCAGAGGAAAAAAAATCACAAAGCGAGATCTAATGAGATTAGGATTGAGCAAGGAATAATTAGACTCATTCCATTCTGATGAGATAATAACATTTTAGGAGGGAAATCCATCCAAAGAAACAGAACTGGCCATGGACCTTCCAAACACCTGAACTGTGCCGCTTGCTCCATAAACCTCCTTAAAGTTTCCATTTCCTATTTCCCTTAAAAAGAAAGGGAAATTAGCATAGTTCTCAAATGTCATCTTAAATTCTTCAGTTCACCCTAATTTCTTAATCCCTATTTTAAAGACGGTAAGCATTGAAGCACCGTCTTTCCCTCGCAACCCAAAACTCACTGAGCGATTATTCAAGGTTGGGAAATCAAAGGTAAAAAGCCGACTAAAAATAAG